>NC_041371.1:5958196-5998196 GCF_900634415.1 Cottoperca gobio | reverse complement strand
GAGTACTGCCCAATAACAATACGTATTATCCAAACAAGTGACTCTCCCTGAGGAGACGCAGGAGATCATCAAGTGTCTTTGTCCCTTCCTCATCAATTGCATTTCTTCAAACAGCTGGGGGTGAAAATGTTCTTTGAAAGGACGGAATGGACACTGTTATGGATGTCTGCTGTTGTTCAGGTGTATGTGTGTGAAAAGGGTGGCGGGAGTTATTATTAGACACTAATATTTCACTATGAATATACTTTAGATTTTATTTGTTTTTGTCCGGACTATTTCTTTGATATCAAATATTTTAGAGGAAAACTGTTCAAAGTGAGGTCATTTATTGTCCAGAGGAACCAGGACATTGCCTGTAAAAATGTGTAAATTGAATGCATGAGTGCTGTAAGCCCCCCGAATAAAAGAAAGAAATATCAGAGACGGATATTTCAAAACCTAGACAAATACAATTTAAAACTATCTGCAAGGTTAAATCCTATGTCGGTAAGTTGGGTATCTTTTAGTCATTTGAAATGGACCAAAGGTTTAACTTTGAACAGGATAGACTTGAGGCGTTGTCTTATTATGAGTGTTGTCATGACCTTCTTACTTCCTTCTATAATCCTCACATTGAAGAAAAGACGATATTATAATGTTCTGCGCCTGGTGAATAATGTGATACAGATTCTGGACTAAATTGTTGCCTGTGAATGGGCATGCTAAGTGTAACAAAGAACACATCTCTACAGTGAAGTAAAGGTGAGGCGAGGGGCTACTTTATGTTGATATCCAGGAGCAGACAGCAGCAGTGCCCCTAACCTTGGCTTCTCCTGGCTGCTTGGCAGTGTGTTGACAGGCTCACTGTGTCTAACACAGCTTTTCTTCCTCGTGACAGCTTCTACAGTCGCATCTCAAGACAAGAGAGGAGCACAGCACTCGTTAAAGAGGAACCTCAAAGTAGAAGAGCCTGAACTGACAGGTTAGGGAAACTTTAATTTTCCCCCCCCCCGCTAATTTTCAAGTTTAACTTTACATTAAAGCCACTGATTTCATTTTGCTTCATTTAAATGAATGTTTCTGGTCACATTTACAGCAATTCAAATATTAAACTGAATAAAATGCACGTTTGCCAGTGTAAGTGTAATTATCTTTAAAGCACACAGCCCTGAGGTAATTGTTGAAAGATTAAAGACGATGACATAAGTTCAATTTGTTGCATTACCTCTCAGACAAATCCCCAGTACAGTGAGCTCAGTGCCAAGTAATGGAAATGTTTGAATAGGGAGACATCACGGTTATGAAAGCCATAATGAGTAGTCTAAAGAGCAGATGAAGAATGTAAGTTAAAGTTAAAGTTTCTGCTGAATGATGTTCAGTTCACCTGTGTGTGCAATCCAGCAGAGACATCTTTGTGCTAAGTTTAGATTTAAAGTTGTTTTGACATCTTAGTTTTATAGAAAGATTGCACCACCATCATTGGGGTGCAGCAGGTTCGAACTACACTTTGATATGTAGTCCTTGTAATGCTGTTGAAACTATAGGTATATGTGACCTTGATGCCCCCCAACAGTTGCCTTTTTAATCAATTTATTTCCCTGTTTTTCACTTCGATTCATGTTTTTCTTGCTACTATAAATCTCAAAGTATTTAATTACATTATTTGACCATTGCTGATGCTGACTAATAAATACTACTACAGTATATGTGCCTGGTGTTTAATATTGGTCCCTATGGTTCAATTCGGGTTCTTTTTCTCTCTCTGTGGAAGCAACGATGTGGTTGAACAGTTTTTTCTTTTGCACCTGCGGTAGGGTATAAATCCTGAGGCTCACAGGGCCAGGTCATACACTGATGAAGGGCTAGTGCTTGCTAAAAAGCCAGTCTGTGCATTATTCCCCACTGCTATGAAGATATGGAAAATAAAGATAAGAGGAATTGCATATTATCTACCTTTGGGAAAAATAGTGACAGCAACTCAAAAAAAGGTTTCCTGGAAAAAACTCTAAAGACTGCAAATGTGTATGCAGACACTACTTAATGAGATTTTATAACGCTAAATGGTATTTTAGACTAGAAAGAACCTTTTTTTCTGTCTTTTCTGTCCATTAGAGATTTAACCCATGAACGCTGCTCTGACTGCTCTGACTGACTGAGCACACCAGTCTCCCTCCACTCCATGTATCTCACCTGTTCCCCCACACGCAAAGCGCCCATGGTCAGAAACTGTAATGTGCGTCCATGCTGTATAAATACATACTGAGGTTTCCTGAAACTTTTTCTCGACAAGGCACTTCGAGAGCCTCGCACCAGTGATGGCTCCGACAGATAGGGACAGATCAAGGCTGTTGAGGGGAAACTTTGGCCTGTTGAAAGTTTTAGATGAATGCAAATGTGTAACCTGGACAAACCAGAATAACCTGCCAACATCTTCCAGGGGAAGAGAGGCTGTCTTTTACAGTAGAGTGAAGGAATGCCCTTGAAACATGTGAGCTGCACAGGGACCAACATGTGGGAATTTCATTTATAAATCAGTAAGTTGGTCCTTACATTATTAGTCATGGGATCCTGTCTTTTATTGTCCTGGGGGAAATGGCAGAATGACCTCCAGCTTAACAAAGATGGACAGAAAGAGAATAATTATCAGTGGTCAGCTTGATTATTGGTTAACTGCAAGGTGATGGACATCCAGACGGCTCAGATCTTCTGGGAAATGAGGATTAAACTTTGCTACTCTCTTTTATTAAATCAAATGTGGGGTTATTGACTCATGCTGCATCTTGAACTGAACTTTAATTGCTATTTTCCCATTTAATCTGTTTATTCAATTTTGGCAGATTTTTATCCTCCATTTTATTTTTGCTCTTTTCAAATCTTGTCTTAAGGCTTTTCTTATGTTTTATGTAAAGCACTTTGAATTGCCTTCCCAGTCCCCATAAAACCAACACTTTTTGTTTATTTAAAGGCTGTTCCAACTGTCTTTTGTCTCAATATTTTTTTCATTTGACTACTTTTAGAGCCACAAATAAAATATTCAGCAATTTCCTACAAACATATCATTGTGTGGTTAAGTGTGGATAGGTTTTGAAACAACCTTTAGACCTTTTATTTGGGACGAATGACATCAGTATTTCTAAAATCCTGTTGTTAAAAGGTTAAATGTTACCTGGTTTACTAAACTGTGTTGTAATACAATCATTCATCTATATTCAAATGAATAATACAGCACATTTAACACACTTAAATGTTTATAAAATGGCCTTGAAAGGTGAAAATGAATGTTTGCTATGGTTTATTACAGTAAATTAAATAACCTACTTTAGCTTCATTAAATCGCATTAGACGCAAGTTAAAGTGTTCACGTCCGTCTTTAGAGGACACATAGTTGCAGGGATAGAGAAAGGAAACACAAAAGTCTCCAACACAAACAACATTAATTTGAGCAGGAACGAGGCAACTCCAGCTAACTTGATGAGTTTGACAGCGTTACTTTACATTGACTGGTTTTACATTTGGGATGGCATTGAACTGTTTCACAGGGAGAGGAGAGGAGTCACAGAGTCACCTCATTACACCAGGCTGTGTCACCGTGAAATTGAAGAGTCCGATTAGGCTTGTTTTCGTCGCTCTGTGCTGTGGCCAATTTTGTCATTCTTCGGGGTGTAATGTAATACATCACAAGCAAATTGTTTGCGTCCACCATCGAAAATATAAAGTAGCGACGGCAGGGCTCCCCAAATTGTTGGAGAAATATTAGGAATGGATCACAAGCTAATTCCCCGTGCTTCAATTTTCTGCCGAGGCGAAATGAAATTTGAATTTACGTGGCTTGGGCCACTGCCACTGAAAGCCTGTGATTTGTTTCAATGACGGGGCCTATTATTGAGGTTGTGCATTGATGTAGGCATACAGTATGGTAATGTCTACGCACCTCAGCCCGAGGAGGGCCATCTCATTCATGGGATGTAAGCCACTGAGACAAGGAGGAAGCCATGAAGAAATCGGCTATGGGTGGACATATTAATATGGAAATCAGAGTGTGTGTCCGCGTGTGTGTGTGAACACAGAAGCATGCATGTGGTGCTTACTTCATGCACTCACCTAGGGTGAAGGGTGAAAGCACAAATAAAAAAATCTGGGTTTTTTTTTAAACGTAGTGTTAATATTTTAATATAATGAAAAATAAACATGCTAAGGCCCTGCATTACTCAAGTGAGGACACACACACACACACACACACACACACACACACACACACACACACACACACACACACACACACACACACACACACACACACACACACACACACATACACCATTTGAACTGCCACAACTACCTCGTGTGTATCACTGCTAGTCAAGCTTGATCAAACAATAAGTGTCGCTACAAGGACGTGTTGATTTTCACGGCTACTGGCCCACCAGAGACGGCTAATGTTGATGTACTTTCTCTCCATATATTATTTACAAAGAAAGCCTGGACCTTAATGAGCACTAATTAAACGCTGGAGACCGGGAGATGACTGGCAGAAAACATCTCAGCATGTGACAGACATCTGGTAGAAGATAAGTGAGCAGGAGTTGGCAGAGAGCCTTACGGTGGAGTAACGCTGGGGGTCGTGTGAACCTGCACTTCAACCTGACTTTCAAACTCTGTCAATCAGGCTGGCTACAGCTGTCATGGTTCACAGGGCACAGGCTTGGAGAGTTGTAAGTGTGTGTGTGTGTGTGTGTGTGTGTGTGTGTGTGTGTGTGTGTTTACTGTATGTGAAAGGCTGTATAAGAGCCAGTGAGTTTGTGTGTGGGTGTGTGTGTGTGTTTGCTGTATGTGAAAGGCTGTATAAGAGCCAGTGAGTTTGTGTGTGGGTGTGTGAGCAGTTTGTTTTGGCTGGTGAGGCTATGCGAAGGGCAATGTAGCCAATTAAAGAAAGTATTTCAGTCCAATAAAAAAATAAAAAAATAGTGTCCCTTTGTTTGATGGGCGTGGCTCTGTGCTACTTCTTTCAGCGCACACACAGAACAGCTAGCGGATAGTTATCGCCTCGCTCATTAGCGGTTTAGAGATTATCGAAATGTAGGTTTTGAGTAACAGTATGGTTTAACTCAAGGGGACTTCATGCAACATCTTTTTGTTAATAGGTTAATAAAGATTAAAGATCGCTTTAAGCTCCTTACTGTACTGCACTACTCAACCATGTATGTTTAAACGGGTAACCGGTACCAGTAAGGTATGGGCATGATTTAAAATGCAAATATAGATCAACAACCTTTTTAAATAAACAGCAGGCTTTGACACAGTCCTCACCACACATGAAAGAAAGAAAAGCATCCATCTGAGGCAGCAAACATCCCAAAGTGAGAGAAATAGAAATTGCTCAAAGATGAGGGGGAATCTGGGTTCAAAAACCTTTTTGAATGTGAAAATACTGGAGGAGGAAAAAGTATAAAAACATGGGCTGTGTTAACAAAAAACACCCAGCTGTGCAACTGTGTATGCTCTGCCGTCTTTGCAGGGGTATACTTTGCAACAGTCAAAAATTATGAAATCATCTCCACCCACTGAGCTAAAAAATCAACGGCAAATTCCATCAAGCTACTCAGCAACATCCTTTACTCCAACACTCCAGAGGAATATTGATTTATTTCCTTCACTCGTCCTGTCTTGCCTTTTCTAAATGTACACGCTAATATAGAGAGAGGGGAGAGAGACACGCAAACATAGTATGGAAGGCTACTTCTTCAGGATGGAAGGATATTCACATGTCAGTAGTTTAAATGAGGGATAGAAATGTCCTGGCACATTGTGCGCTGGATGATATGGTGTAATACTATTTTTTTTTTACATCATTTCTATAAGCGACCGTTAAAAAGCATACTGTAGATATCCTCCGAGTTTAGATCTTCTATATGCGGTTCAGCGTGGTGCGATGCCTCGTCCTGCACTGTGGAGGAGCTGCATTTAGATGCAATCTTTTTTTAAGTGCAAGATATAGTTGAAGTTTGTAATACGGTACTTTTATAAGCTCAGGATTCCCAGCGGGAGAGGGGGAAACAGAGTTTGTCTCTAGCTTGAGGGGAACATGGGGAGCATATAATAATAGTAAATGTTTCATACCTTATCTAAAACTATGATTCTTTTGTATCTAAATTGCCTTTGAATAACTCTCATGTATACCTCAGAGGGAGGATTCAGGATATATTTTTTGTCTTTTAAAATTAGCTTTTTTTTTTTCTTTATATATTTGTCAGCATAGGAAGTCAGAAGGGAATAAAATGTTTCTCTTCAATTTCTACAAGCCTGCAGTTATGTTAACATTAGATGTTCTAACTTCCTTATGCGATACAAAGCAGCGTTTCATTGTATATTGAATTGCACAAGACTTACGTACAAATGGTACATTGTACGTAATCCTGGAGCCACACACCAGCTGTTCTTAGCCTGGTCATTTCAACAGGTTTGCGCTACAAAGATTAGTTTGTAAGTAAAGATAATGTATCTTATATTTACACCCAATAACTGCCACGTGTAACTGTTCTATAGGAAAGCGACCCGAATGACAAAGCTAACGTTAGCTTGCTGTGTGACATGAAACATATCTGATTGGAGACTGAAGCAAAATGCTTTTTAATGAAGATGAAAACTGACGATTTCATTTCACAAAAAACACAATACATTACAATACAAAATGTTATGCCAGTAATATAAGACTAAATGAGCAAATAACCAGTTAGTTTAGCAAAACGACCACTCATTCTAAACTGCATGAATACCACTAACCACTATACCACTGTATATGTAGTGATGGCTTCACATCTTGGAATCAGACCTGTAGCAATGATGAAAAGTTATTTTATTGTTACTTTGACGCAGTGTTTGTATACCAGGTGAAAACGGAAACGAGATGAAAACAGTGAGGAAAGAAAAACGGTTAGGGAAAAGTAGAGAATGACAAAGAGGGATGAGAGAAATAGCACATTAGCACTTATGGATTAGCTGCCTCCCTTTCCCAGGCCCCGCTGCAGCCCTGCAGATGTGCAGCTCTGACCGCGCAGCCAGCCGGCAGCGGTCATGTCTTAATTAACGAGCAGACATCTGATCAATAAGTGAGGAACGATGGAGAGGGAAACGTGGAAAGGTGGGACAGCCTGCACGGTTCAAGGTTTTTGTTTTTCGTTGATGTGGAATAACATTAGAAATCAATAGCACGGCTAGCCCCGCCACACAAGACTCTCTACTCGGGAGAGGTTTCAAGAATATCCCCCTGCTACCTTCTCCTTATTTCTTCTTTTTTTCTTCAGTGCTTTTTGAAGCCAGTTTTATAAACTTGTGCTTTGTAACAATTCTTAGATTATTAAAGGAGAAATCTACTCTTTTACGCTGTCATGTGTGGCTTCTCGAGCTTCACAGGATTTATTTCTGAATCAATTGTTATTTACTTTTACTGGTGTGCTTGCTTTGTTTCAACCTGCCTCGGGCACTTAAGTCTGGGATTTCATTATGTTTCTCGCAATAGGCCTTTTTCACGGAAGAGATTTTGACTTCTCACAGTAGGAAAAGCACAGGTGTAAATAACGAAATGAATGACGGCTGAATTCCATTTAGCTGCTTTGATTCCGAGTTCCTGGTATCGTGCACGCTGGCTCACTTTCACTGGAACACTTGAGAAGAACAGAGCCATCGTTAGCGTTGCGTTAGTAACACCTGTGCTTATCCTACAAGTCTAAACGTGTGGCGTGAGAAAGGCCCGTGAGGCTTCCAAGAGCCTGTGAAAGATTGACCGCACCTTTTTATAGTTCACGGCAGGAGTTCTCCTCCCTGATAGCGCTACGGCAACACTTGACGGATGCGACACATGTGATTGATTGCCATATTTACGTTGCTTTATTCGCCGTGAAAGAAAGCAGGGGTCTTTGCAGTGGAAACGACTTTGCTTGATGTGTCTTACTGAAAAGGACAATAAAGTGTGATGGTTCACAAACTCCAGTCTCCCCACACCGACCTCCACGCCCTCACTTTCTGCCTGACTGCATGAAGGGCTCACTGCTTCCTTCATTGCTACTGACCGTTAGCAGCGGACATAAATCCTGAGGTGCAGAATCATCCGATATCAATGTCATTTCTTGGGATACTGGTGGGAAAACTGGTATATGTTCTACTGCTGATGTCTTTTTTAATGCTGAAGATTTTCCGCTATGAAACTCTATTTTATCTGGGAGTATTTAATACTGGGAGTGTGAAATACGTACGTAAGTAAGCAAGTAACACACAACCAGTGAGTTACTAATAGATTTCAAGGGACTTAAATTGTTCTACGATTGTTTTTTTTCTTCAAACATTTTCCCCAAATGAAATTCCTTTTTCATTCGAGACTAATTTTCACATTATCTTTGCTAAGCACATGAATCTTTCACAAACATTGGTACATTCATATTGCTTTTCTCATTTCTGAGATATAGCCTTAGGTGTGAAATGAGACAAAACCATCACCAATCTTTGTGGAAATATAATTTGATGTTTCCTAAGCGTGACGGTATCCCCATCCATTCAGAGCTACGACATTCATAAACGTATCCGCAGGTTACCTGACGCTGCAAATATTCAGCAGTGTACGAGTGAAAGTTAATCAGCGTTTGTAGCGTATTCTGGGAATTCTCGGACAGGATGGACATTCTGTGATAAGGCGTTCACATTTGGTTGTAGCCAGAAGGCTCCCGAGGCTGCTGGGAACTCTAATCAGTCGCCCCGCAACCCGTCTCCATCCCCCTATTTCAAGTGAGTTACTGATCTACCTCGGGACAGAAATCGTATGTTTATTTTCTTTTCTTTCTCACTGCAAACTTTTTGTGCAAAATTGAATTTGATGCCCGGGGGCAGGATGGAAAATTGGGCAAAATGGCTTATTTTCCTCCCATCCAACTTTTTGCCACTCTTTTCTAATGAATAGCAATATAAGATATCTGTGGGAGATGCTATTCTTTGCTGGGTAGCAAGCCCTGCAATTTAGATCTCATCAATTCATGTTTATAGTACAATAGTGTTAGTATTGTCAGTATTGGAAGAGTGTGTCTGACTGCAGAACGTGTTTATTTCTCTGATAGGTCTGATTTGCAAATATCCCATGCTGGTGGCATGGGATATTTGCAAATCAGACCTATCAGACCTATTTATATAAAAAAGGAAAAAAGAAAACTAGTGGTATGTGATCAAAGTCATCAAATATCATGAAGCGCTGCCTCGTGTTTTTGGCAGCTATGACAGACCCTGTTCAGGGACTGATTTTGCAACCAGCAGTCAAAGATGATTAAAAAAAATACTACAGATCTCTAAAAAATGTGTGTTATTTAAAGCATAAACTTGCTCAAACAGGAAACCCCATTGATTAAACCATAAATATTCCCATTGTGAAACAGGGCAAAGCTAAATTTGGAACCACGGCGTGGCAATTCTGAATGCTTCACGTTTCGCTGATGTGTCTCTGATGATTACCATTTAATCAGCTGCAAATGCTCTTAATTACAAGATTAGTCTCCTACCAATTAGCCAACGTGCTAATGGTTCTAATCTGCCATTGAAGTCGACTGAATTCTAATTAGGGACTAACTGTTTCGATTCACCAAGGGCCCATCTGATGGGTCATTACCAACCTAGTTATCCTCATATAAACCAAATGCAGCAAGCAACACAGGTCCCATTTGGAGAGCAGCTGTAGAGACTTTATGAGCATCATGTGGGCCATTTCCATGCATCATGAAACAACAATGTTTCCATTCCCTGAAAATCACAGAGGCACTCTGATGACTCATTGAAGAATATATTATACGTAGCGACATTGCAAGCTGTGTTAATGACACACGCAGAGGAAGTTTTCTTAAATTCACTGAAAATGTAGGTTTTGAAATTGGAATATTAGCAAAACCTTTTACTTTAAGTGGAGAGGGAGCAGCATCTGAATTAAAAGAGATACAATAGAATTGGCTTTCTTTTAAACTGTACTAATCTATATATTTTAGATTAAAAATGGATTAAATTAGTGTGTGTGATGTGAAGGGTTAGTGACAAACCTACAAAAATCACCCAACTCTGCAGTCAGCTCTGCAAACCTTCTTTTGTAGTGTTGGATTGTTTTTGGGTTTGGGTCTGCAAACGTATGCTTTCGATATACTTGTTTCCCAACTGTGCAATCTTATCACACACAGTACAGTTCCTGCTGCTGACAAAGTTAGCAACTATATGGTAAACATATGGAGCAATTGGCAGCTAAAAAGTTGGATTTCTCCCTGAAGAGACAGAAACATTTCCTCCCTACCCTATAGAATACAGCTCATGTTCTTTATAGTCATTCATCCAGAAGAACTAAAAAATTAAGCACTTAAATCATCACATAATGAGCAATAAACTCTAGTCTCATCTAAATCACATAAAGTCTTTCTCTTCAGGGAGACCAGTAAACCTGCCTATAGCTAATCGTAATATACCTGAACGAAACTGTGCACACAGATCTTTGACGTTTGGCTAAATTCTGCCTCACAATACAGTAGAATCTATAAAAACTCCTATATCGTCCATGTTTTGTGTCCTAGCATTTCTCAGCTGTTTAGTGGCCTCTGTCCTCTCTGTCCCCTGTATTGTGTCAAGGTAAACTAAACTGATCTGGTTTCATTGAACTAAAAAAATCATTTGATCATATATGATTCGGTTTGAAACCCTAGCAGCTGACTTTTGCTTGCGATTCAGGAAACTGTTGTGTGTGGCAATGAGAAATGTGTGTTTAAATTGTGGATGGGGATATCTGTATGCCATGTGAGGTACCTTTCTGTGAGGTAAAAGTCATAGTAATCAAAACACAGAATCTATGCTGTTATTTAATTAAACTGACAATAATGTTTCAAGGCAAAAAACATCAACCAAAGTAAATTCAGCTCTCTAGAATGTATGTGCTACCTGACCCAATAATCGTAATATCATATTATGGGATTATGAATATTGATGTGTGTCTGCAATATAAAATATATAAAATGCAGAGAGACATGCATTGAAACTCTTCTATTTGCAATTATGCACAGGAGGCATTCTCAGCCCCTTTGTCCTTGTCAAGTTAGAGGTTATAATAAGTAATTTAGGAGTGTAGAGTTCAGCGTCTGCTCAGGCTGCTCTTTTTTTTTGATTGAGTCAGACTCATTTTAGAAACAGAATTGTGGGCTTGGTTGAATTTATTCTCGGCCAACTCAACCCTTGGACTGCTCTGCGTTAACAAGTGCAAACTGTGCAAGACTTGGCCTAACAGAAGGGAGACATTGAAGCTTCTTTTCGTTTGTATTTTGAATATTCAACCACTTGTAAACAGTAATGTGTCAATTCACTTCATTAGGAATCCTCCTCATCAAAATGCATTCATAGACTCCCATTCATGATCAGACTGTGGCGGTTTACTTTTCTGCTCAGTTGATGGTGCTTTCTTAAAATCATAATCAGCAACATTTTATATTGGATTTTGTTGTGCCAAAATTGGACCATGAAGAGGCAACTTTTACACAAAAGGTGGAAAAAAGTATTTTGGTTTAAACCAGGGGATGGTGCCATGTTTCACGGAGAAGCCACGTCTGTCGGTTGACATTCCAGCTGATAAACCCGGGGGGGATTTCACTGATAAGCTCTTCACCTCTACGTGAAGCAGTGCTTATCGTTGTGTGGTGTCTTTTTTTGGACTGAAAACCTGCAAACTGTTGGCACGTAGTAGCAAATGGTTGACCGCCCCCACTTAATACTGACGTTCTGTGAATATAATGCCATAAATTCTATCAATCCATCCAAAACATCAATCGTTATTGACTCTGGCTTCATCAAACGCTAAGGACTGCTACAGTTCTTCACCACAGAACTTCCACTGTTTGAAAATGTGATTCCCCGACAGACCAGTTTTAGTTTACCAAGAAATTCAGGCTCTTTTTGTGAAAAGGTCTCCAACTTTGGTGTTCAGCTTTTTGGGACTTTGCCGACAACTGTGCAAAGATGCACAGCAATACACTAACAGAGGCAGTGAAGAAGAAGGCTAACAAGTTAACATGGATGTAAAACATGTTGTAATACTGAAAGATTAACTCTGTAAATGTTTTATAAGGATGGATTTGAACTCGACATGTGTGTTTAGACCTGAAGGATACATACAGTGGTTTTTGGTGAGATTCAAAGAGGGTCTTACCTGCCCTGCACCTTGATGTCAGAGATGGCGTAGAAGTATCTGGACAGGTTATTCTCATCCACCATGGTGGCTCCAGTGGCCGGCTTCAGCAGCTTAATCCTCAGATCGGTGATGGTGAAGAAGTCCCGCAGGTTCTTGGTGGTATCCAGCTGGCCGTACAGCGAGGCCATGTTGTGTAGCCGAGGCCCGGCAAAGAGGGCAAAGCGGTCCTTTATCTCGAAGCGCACCGTCTTGTCGTTCTTCCACACGTAGCCTCGGGAGTAGTCCTCAGTGCAGATGATATCCAGCAGAGTGCGCTGGGTGAGGTCATTGACTGTCTTGGGTTCCATGGTGAAGGCGTCCAGGCAGTCAGTGGCGTAGAACTGGTACGGGGTCCAGGTCCTGCCGTAGTCGAGGGACTTTTCCAGGACCATCTGCTCCGGTCGGCCCGACTCAAAGGTCAGTACGATGTCGTCAGTCAGCTCGACGGTTTTGTTCCACGACAGCGTGATGTTCACCTGGAGGGGCTTTGGGTATTTCTTCCATGAGGAGGACTGCCAAAACGTTGTGGGGTTGCGACCCTCAAAGTCAAACATCAGCTCTGGAGGATGAGCCAGCTCCTCAGTGGTGGCGTCACATTCATTGTTGCACATGTAAGGATTCTCCTATAAAACACAAACACATAGATACACATGAAAGTGCACGTTAGAATCGGGGTATAAAAATGCATATGGTGGCACTATTACATATTGTATAGTAAAAAGAGTGAGTTGTTACAAAATTTGGGGACACTATACTATGAAGAGAAATGTGCATCTCGTAGTATATTATTTCAAAAGTATATTTTACATTGCAATTTATATTAAAAGGTATCAATAACCAAAGACGAATGACATTTCCTTAATTTCCTTAATATAATAATAAAATTGCAACAAACACATTTTCTTTATTTTACTGTCCTTTTTCATATCATGCACAGAGGAAACTGTCAATTGTGGATTTATTGATTTATTCTTTGTTATATACATATGCAAAATCATGGCAGTATCTGTGACAATTCAAGAAATACACCAAAGGCAGAGCCCTTGAGCATTAAAATAAATATGTTACACCTACAGTACAATTAAATGAATGCCCTCACAACTTGCTGACGAGTGGTTTAGGGCATGATTTGATTACTTTTTGTATTCTACTGCTTGACTTTCTTGCTGACTCTTTTGGATTATATCAGAAAGCAACTCTCCCTGCTACCTGCTAACTCTACAGCAAACTAATAAAAGTGTATTAATGGTGGTGAAAGGAGTAGACATCAAGGACCGTGCTGAAAATATCCAGAATGTTAAGCGATCTGTAGTTTAAGGAAGGGAAGTTATGCAATTGAAATGTCAAAAGGTAGTTAAATATTTAGTTTTGCATAAAATATTCAGAGAAAAAGTGGACTCTTCATAAACTTGTTAGTTATAAAGTCCCTGGTATAGTCCCACCCTCAAAATTACAAACCCCGTAGCGTCTCCCCAGTCGGCTGTTGGTCCACTTTGCGTCGAATATTTGCTTTTCCAGTGCCTCATTGTTCTCGCCATCCTATCATGATTCCGCCGCCGTGCTCGAAAGCACTTCTAACACATTCAGGCCGACTTGTATTTTATAATCTGCGCGAGCAATGTTGGCGTTAGAGCTATAGGAGACAGTGACCCTCTCATTACGACGACACTGTGGATCCCATATTCTCATTCAGCGGCATTCCTGCCTACACTGCCACCCAAATTGCCAGGGTAATTGATATTCCTGTATGGTGTTCCAGTTGAGATGGGAACGGAATCCCGATGAGTGCTTCTTATGAAACACGCAAAGGGACATGCATTTTTCATGGGCCTGTTTCTGCTCTGTACCATAGACATCCACCAAGTCTGGATGTTTGTGTGAGCGTGAAGCTCTTGATGTGTTTGTTTGTGAGAGGGATAGAGAGAGCTGCTGTGTGTGTGTGTGTGTGTTTGCACATGCAGTATGTATCCCTGTGTGTGTGTGTGTGTGTGTGTGTGTGTGCGCGTGTGTCGAAGAGAGAATGAGCCAGAGAGCAGAAGACACACTCCAATTGACATTCCTCTCACCTCTGCTCCAGGAACAATGAGGTTAAGTGCAGATGAGATTCAGATCAACTGTAAAGCGGTTCGATAATCAGCAATCATCTGACACTCTACACGCAAAATTATCTAAAGGTGAGAACAGTGCTATCTGCAACATTACTCGCTTATCTCTCTGCAGTGCATTCCACGGAGACTGCCACTTTGTCGGGTGAAGATCACTGGCAGGAATATTGATAAGCACACGCCATTGTATTTGATTTGAAAAGACCAATGCCTGCTTTTTGTCTTTGAGTAAGTACCCTAAATTCTTCTCGCTCACAGTTGATGTATGTACGACTTCTCTGTTTTTAGATAAAGATCTTCTCAGTCCATTTAATTTTCTGTGGGACTGTGATACGATATCGGCTCCTCGGCTACAGTAAAAGCGATAATTATGGTATGAGGTAAAACAAGACGGAGAGATTGTGGGTCACCAGGCCCGCTAGCTGACTCAAAGGAGCGTTACACGATCCAATTAGCAGGGTAATAAGGGTTGTGTTGCTAAGACAGAGAGTGAGAACATAAGAGCGATTGGGAGGGAGAGATAATGTAAAACAAGTACACCTTTTGTGTGTTTTCTTTTAAAACAGATCTGCGGTAGCTAAAAGTATTCTGCTCTCATGCCCGTGCACACCCACACACACATGCAAAGCCTAACATGAAGCTTGAAAGGTTCACACTGAAAGCAGAGATCTGAAAGAGAGTTGAGACGTAATAAGGAGGATGTTGGCTGCCTGAGTTTGACTACAGGGACAGTAAATTGTACTAGTGTCAACTGTTTACCAATGATGTGTGCTGAGGCTTGTTATATTCCCCACCTTTGACTGAACAGCCATGGAGGTCTGCTCAGAGCTCAGACCTTGACGGTACATGGAGAGCGAGGGAGGAAGAGAGAGACGGTGATTTCCCTGTTGTCATTCAAGAGCATGAATTTTCACTTTATATTTGATTCATTTGTTGCCGCAGTTAGGTTCGGGGAGCAGCGGGGCGGCCTGCCTTTGCATCTTCCGCAATTGGAGCCTCATTCACGGACGATGTAAAGAACTCAGACCGCAGCGTCCACGGCTAATGAGAAAAAAAATTTCCTGACTGAACAGCGAAGAAGCAGAGTAAATAGAAGCTTTAACAAAAGAGAGACATTTGCTTCATTACGCCAGCAGAAGGATTGTTCAGAGACCAGTGGAAAAGCAACTCATAAATTCAATCCATATTCATTCTCTCGTTGCCTGCCTCAACTTCAGGCCTTCAGGGAAGTGATCTTTCCAGCCGTTCACATACAGGGAAATGGCTGGGGACGAACCCTTTCATAAAAGCATCTTCCATCATTAATAACACTCAATAAGGTGAAGGCTCTTTTCTAATCTAACATTAAGTGGCATACAGTATTTACCTTCTCCCAGTAAAGCCCAGTACACCAGAATGTTTTCATACAACCCAGTGAAGTGGAAGGGTAGAGACTTAGACAAAGGTCAGGACCTTTCATCGTATTTCCTGCAGTGGTTATTTAACAGTGCCTTATGAAGATCAATACCTTCTGTGGTCATTTAAGTCCCAGGGCTTTAGTACTCTGCCACAGGGCAGCTATTGAAAAACAATAAGCCCTCTCAGCTTGATCCTTTACCTGTGATCATGACTGTGGGAGAGGGAAATAGTCTGCAGAGAATTAGAAAGAAACCAGAGTTTTGAACCATAAGGAGATATTGACCAAATGAAAAATGTGACCCGCCCTTACAAAAGAATTGCTGCCATGAAAGTATAATGTAGCATGGATTATTTTTGGAGTTAAAGGTCGCCGTAATGTCACTTTCAACCACAATTGAATATGTTGATGATGTAATTACATTATTGAGAAATACATTTATTTATATGCTTGAAATATTGTAAAACTGTGTTTTGATGAAAGCAGCTTGCATACAATTTTTTTACATATGTTATATACACATACACACACACACACACACACACACACACACACACACACACACACACACACACACACACACACACACATATACTGTGTACATTACATTACAGTTCATTTAGCTGATGCTTTTGTCCAAAGCAAGTACATTAGCTTCAAATAGGTACATATATTTCTTTCTACTGATTGTTTTTATTTTGTTCTAAGTTTATACATTTGAAAGGACCCCATTAGGTCTTGTCATAGCAGTCAGATAGTCTCCCTTAGTCTACACCTATTGACATTACATACAGCGCTGCAAAGGCACTCTAATGGCCTGTCTCTCCTTCATATTGCTGACATCTCTATTGTCACCACGGGTGCTGTGTAACGGAGCCCAGCTGGTTTCTATCAGTGCTATATGATCTGTCCGGGGGCAGTGGCTTAGCGGTGGAGACCCGAGCAGCAAGTCTGCAGCTGGTCGCGCGGCTAATGATGTCCCGATCTCTGCAGCCTATAAGGTCAATCCAATATCAGGGTGTCACACAGCAGGAGAGCAAGAAAACAAGGAAAAGACAGAGAGACATGAGCTAAGGCATGTGCATTCAAACGTCATCCACTGGAATATATAAAGCGTTTCAGGTGTTTTGGATTATTATAAAGGCACAGTGGATATTGAGATGTGATTTCATGGTCGTGTTCGATAGTTTACGTTTTTCTATTAGAGGAATCGATGAACCGTGACGGAACTAAAGCACAGCAATGGGTTTTTTCTCTGCTAAAAATGGGTCGCGCTGATAAAGCCCAAACGCAGACATCATCGAGGATTGTGCAAATGCACACATCATACACACACACGCGCACACGTACACATGTGAGGCGGATGTTTAAATGAGTGACATACGGCCTGTGAGACTGACAAAGAGTAACCTCTCGATGATGTGCCTTTTGACACAAGATGTGGCTCGGCAGATAAATTCTCTGGCCAGCGACAGCTCCGGTTGAAGGATGGGTGCAGGCAATCCAACCAATCAGTTTAGTTGACAGATTTCTGGACTAGAAGCTCAGATCACAGATTGAACTCACAACACTTTTCTCCAGCCGTTTTCCTTTTAAGGTGAGCTTGTTATTTTTCCATTGTGACACAGTTTGATATGTGCTCGCTGCTTTGTTTCTCTGTAAATCCCTCTGTGACACAGATACTTTCTTTCTGCTCAGTAAATGCTTTTAATAATAATTTAGCTTGACTTTATTTGACTGACGCACCCTTTTTCAGAAAGAAGAAGAAATATTTTGCTAATCAGTAAGCAAACAGATACAAACAAAGTCCCGTAGCATCACAAGAGGTCTTTCAGTGCATAAATTGATGAGCAGTTTAGTCCTGGAAGGATGTAATAATGATAATTATATAAAACAGTTTGTCAGCAATTATAACTAATCAAATTGTAGGTCAATCAAATTAGGACTCGTTCAATTTTGATCGTTTCCCACCGACCTTCCCGCCTACATATAATAACACATGTGCAAACTACACACCTACATTGATGCTGTACACACGTGCATACATGCAATACTGCATAGATGCATGACATGTTGGTTTAAGATTAGGATTAATGGCAGTGTTTGAGGTGGCATTTAACACGAGCTGTTAGAGCAGCGGTGTCAAACTCATTTTAGTCTACAAAGGCACAAAACATTTTGTCACAGGTATCTGAATAGATGGATAGATAGATCCCGAAGGAAATTTAGGAACAGTATTTTACTTTATGATCAAAACAACAAATTTTTACACTTTGCAAAGTCATCCCGCGGGCCGGATTGGTCCCTCTGGCGGGCTGGTTTTGGCCCACGGGCCGCATGTTTGACACCCCTGTGTTAGACGATCAGAGAGGTTGAACACAAGCCAACTGTTCATCCAGATTATCAAAACAACTTAATCTGAAGATATAGCCGAATGTGAGCCACCGAAATGTCGTAACAATCCCTTAAGGTGCAGGAAAGTCACTTCACATGTCAAAAAATGAAATTAGGAAGACGTTCTGTTAACTGTGATCACGGTTTACAATGGACATTTTGGGTAATTATTTTAGCATCCCCCAATCTCAGCAGTTAAACCGGAATTCCTTTTAAACTTGATGCTTCACCTACTGCTGTGTGTATATATATACAATTTGAGGTAAAGCCACAATGTGAAACATACAGTAATATAACATTAATGAGTCTGTGACCTGTGTGTGTTTGACTAGTTTGTGCTGAGCCTTCCGTCACCTCCTCACTACAGAGCCTCTGTGGCTGTGAGAGAAGTCTCTCCCCCTGGACCCGAGGTGTTGCTGGATTAATCAGCCCATCATCCTGCTCGGCCTTACACCTCCTAACCTGCAGCATGACACCTGCAGACCTGTCGCTGGCCCAAACCCCCTCTATCACACCTCCGGATGCCCATCCTCATTCATGGGGTGCAGCAGAGGAGGAGAATTTGACAAAATGACAGCTCGGTGATATCACTCGTCTGTGATTCAGTGTTCAGGGAGTTGATCCAGGACAACAAAAATGACAATTATTTGAGCTGAAGCACTGCTTCACAAAATCACAGGATGGCCATTTTAAGACCACAATAAAATCTCAACTTTCAATCAGTGCAAAAAAAAGGCGAGCTATCTATGGCCTGCACTCACAGGGTACTTCGATATAACTGAAGATGATACGTTTGTGGTGATACACAGAAGCCGGGCCAAAAAGGATGATATCAAGGTAGATCTCGGTCGGCTTTTTAGAAGAGAGAATGTTGGAGTTTAAAGCGAACACAGGGACTGGGTGTTGATCCTTTTAGAGCTTGGTATAAGCCCTGACGGAAGAGACAGCTGAAATGAGCCATGGTGAGATATTGGGAGAGTCAGAGCTTTGGCAGAAACTCAATAGAGTTTTAATGACCTGCAGTCAGGGCCAGCAGTGGCTCACAACAGAGCCAGACTTTTCATTCTTCTGACCTTCAGAGGAATGGAGGACGGGAGGATTGCTCATCTGACCTGTGAGTGCACCATCATATCATATCTGAGGTTGGAGGGTTATGAAGGTCTGAGACCTGATACCAGATGATGGCAAATTCAATATCATGCATGTACAGCACTAAAGCACTTTTGTGTACTTTTCCACTTCCAACCATTAGCTTACATTAATTTTTTGTATAGTATGAGAATCCATTAGCCAAAGGTTGCTTGAGTAATGTAACCCAGTGATCGCCAACCTGCGGGTCCTTGGATCATTTTGGCACAAGAAGGAAGAAATGAAAGATTTAAACACGGTCCAATTAGCAGGGTAATAAGGGTTATGTTTCCTTTTCCTTGTGAGATAATAGATACATCTACTTCTTTTTGCTTAATGTATATAAACTGCTAAATTGCTCATAAATGGCTGTAACCAGTGATGATGTTTTACAGACCAATTAAATAAAAAGAATAGTCAAAGTCGGTGCTTTTAGTGGTCAGTATATTCTGACTTTTAGTCTCTACCAATGATCAAACCTTGATCCTGCAGAGCAGTGTTTGAGCATTGAACTTCTTTTCAACATTGTAGACTCATTGAAATGTATTTTCAGCCAAAGTACCCCCTGACCGGCATAAAACCTTTTTGGTAGGGAATAAAAGCCTACAGTATATAAAGAGACACAGCACTGCGCCGTCAGTTTCTGATTACTAAACTGACAACCGTGTTACTGAAAAACACTTAAATGCTACATTTCAAATGTTTAAAATCACGAAGTTCAGAGGAAACCATCATGCGAGAACACTAAGACTTGTAGATGCATTGAACTGCGTCTTTTTGATAAGTTGCACTGACCATTCAGTGACATGGGCGTCTTTCTCACTTCTTCTTCTTTCGTTTGTTGCAGCAGTTCACAATTGTATTGAATGCAAAATGTGGTTTCTGCAACTTAAACGTATTTATTTTTATTACGCTTATTATAGCATAATTATTTTAGTAGCTATGCATAATTAACATACCCCGAGGGGTCTTTGAGAGACTGCTGTCGAGATGGATCAAGATAACTATATTGCTACGGTTGTGATTTTCATGTAAAAGATGTAAAAAAGACACATCAGGTTCTTTTGTAGGTGTCACGTGTGAAGGCACAGCAAACAAAATGAAAACATATGCATCAGGTGGTTCAGTAAACAGCACATTAGAGGGATGCAGTGGTGATGGCTGTAAATTTCTATCGTCGCTGACGTATGAACAAAACAAAACCACTAAATTCTCCCAGCGCCCGTGTTTCAATTTGCCACATGTCGAGCATTTCGCCCTTTGGAGCGTCGCCATCGCCAAAGCGGTCCTTTTAGAGGGCTGCGGTACAGCCAGTCTGGGCTTTTTGAAGTACACTGCTTGCCAACTCGGCCGTGCCGCGATCCAGCCTTGATTGGGATTCACGGGGCATCTGTAGACGAGGGGAAACGCACTCCACATTAATTAACACCTGGCTTCATTATCTGTCCCATGTGGCAGAGTCCCACTGGGGTAAATTTAACACCGCCTTATTACCATGGGGGATGGTGGTGGGCTTTCAAGTGCATTTGCTGCGTGTTTAGAGAACTAAATCAAAGTCATTTGTATGTGTGTATTTGTTGCTTTGTGTGTACGTGAGCATACCAGCATATTTCCCTGTGTATTAACGTGTGTGTGGCTTGCGTGTGTCTGAGCTTGGTTGCGTATGGGATTAGATTCCCTGTGATGTCAGGATTCAATAAAAAGCTTTAACATTGCTATAATGAGAGGATGTTTAATTCTCTTTGCTAGATCGCTCCCTCTCTTTGTGGCGCTCTGTATTCCAAAGCAGTCTGGATGAGACGCTGTCTGCTTGTGTGGTAGAAATGTATAGCTCTCTTGTCAATATACTTTAGAGAGAATACTTAACACGGGCAGGAATTTGTGTGTAAAATAAACACATCAGATCAATTTTACAAGCATCTCGTTTGATCCTGTGGAGATAGAGCACGACACTAACAATGCCAGGGGGGAAGGTTTCTCATGTTGTCTCATTGGCTGTGCTAAACATACTTATACTCATCATTCAGAGGCATCTTTAGCTTTGGATTTAACCCATTTCACAAGATGTATATGTTGTATAACACAGACGCAGCTGCTCGACTATTTGTTTTATTTGAACAACACAGAGAAAGATCATTTTATATAACAAGTGTAAAGTTTTAATATGGATAAAACAAATGACATGTTCCACTAGCTGTTTCCTTCTGCTTTCAGTCTTAATGCTAAGCTAAGCTAATCAACACATCCAGCTCCATACTTGATGCACAGACAATGACAGTTGTAACAATCCTCGTATCAAACTCTTGTAAAGAAATACAATTAAACACTCTCAAGACAGTTTGCAATTAGTCAACAGCAATTCCCCCAAAAATACTTTTGACTCCACAAGTGACTAAACGGATAACGGTGACTCCATTGAAAGGAACTGAGGTAAATTGGCGAGTCCTTAAGGGTAGCTGACCTCTGAACCACTAGACCTGTGTTTCAAATCTTGATTATCATTGATCAACTATAACAATACACAATGCAACACATAATTGTTTCGCCAAACCCAAATGTCTTGATCTACTCCTGTTGCACTCCTATTAGGCCGTACAGAAAATGAAAGTGTAATCCATTTGTTACCCCAGAATGCCTCCACTCTAACAGTACACTGATAAACTATTCTAATATCATTGCATTATTGATTTTGATTCTTGCTAGTTTCATATAAGCAGCTTTAAAACACATCAATCTGCCACTGAGGGATTTTTAAGTGCTCTCTCATTGAGAAGAAAATCAGAGGACACAGACTCAGTTCTCAGCTTGTAACAATGAGATGCAGGGGTCATCGCAGAGAAATTGATAGAAACTGGGATGAAATTGAGAGAGGGAAAGAGAGAACGAGAGACGAGTGAAATGGCTGCATTGTTCATCAGCGTGTTAGCTCATAGTGTGTCAACTCGTCCTCCATCTTTTCAATCTGCATAGTTATTAGAGGCTTTTATTAATTTGAAATGCCAAAGTGAGGAATAAAGCATCACTGAAATGTCACCCTTTCACTGAGCATGATAAAATCCCACCAGCCACTTTTGGAATCGGACATTTTTCGCTTCTGCACTTTCATCTCTCTCTTTCTTTCTCCCCCTCCCTCCCTCCCCCAGCACAGTCTCTTTCACTCTTTCTCAGAGATCGATATGGCCTGACAGCATGATGGCTGGGTTTCCTAAGGGGAGGTTGATCGCAACAGTTGCCTGTCATCTCGCCATTATTTCTCTCTTTCAAGTCATGCCCCTTCGACTCAGTTCATGATTTCTTGAAATAAAAATGGGTACAAAAACATAAAGTTGACCTTTTCAAAAAAAACTAAAAAACACAGCCAGCGTGTTGTACACTTCTGTGGCATAAATTAAAATTGTTTGGGAAATACACTCATCTGTACGTTAAGTATAGAGCGGCAGCTGGGATTAGCCTAGTTTAGCATATAGACTGGAAACAGTTGGTATGGCTCCATCCAAAGGCTCCAGACCTTTGAAATAAAGCAAATTAGCATATTACCAAAAATATTGAACTTTTCCTTTTCCTTTTTTTCCTTCCTACATTTTTTGAAAATATCTTTTGCAAAAAATGACTGCTTGATTTCTCACCTGGATACACGTTTTGAAGTAATTTCCGATTTTGCTGCTGCACATTGGTGCCATCCTTAATATGGACCTGTGCAAATTAAGTTTCTGTTTCCAGAGCTGACACCAAGCCACTGCAAGAGACACTGCAGATGTTTGGCACCCTACGATATCCTCGTCAATGTTATGTTCTAGCTCCTGTATTCTATTGAGGTAGAGGTGACCTGCTGTGTTGTCATGATAAATAGAGGATAAGGGCATTTTTAAGGTTAAATCTTTCAAAGCATTCCTTTCCCATGAGAGAACTGCTTGATTGCTTGACACTTCTCAGTCTAGCTAAAATGACAGACCGTGTCTTGAGGGAGGGGAAGTCCTTCACATGCACATGCACTTCCCTGCGAAGAAGAAGAAGAAGAAGAAGAAGAAGAAGAAGAAGAAGAAGAAGAAGAAGAAGAAGAAGAAGAAGAAGGAAATCCTTGGCAGACGGGTAAGCCAAGATGATTTTTTTTTTAGCTTCGGAGTAATTTCAATTACTGTATCTTTTACAAGAATCCCATTCAGCTTGGCAGGCATAAGAGGATGCTGAATGGGGTGTGCAGGCACTGAAGGCTGGGAGAGTGCAAAGAATTCTATTTAATGGTGAAGGAATTCCTTTTCAATTTTTAAATTACAGTGTAGACAGTGTTGTAGTCACCCTGTTATTTCTATATTGAAAAGGTAGCAGAGCTGAGATGGAGACGGAAGGACAAGAAGCTCTCTGAGAGGCGGGAGTCCATCTCAAAGTAGCCGAGAACCACAGGTTACCACAACAACCGTATCACTAGGAAGCTACTTACACGCGCTGAAATAATTGTTTCCTGTGAAGTTAGGCGTAACACAAACAAGGTGATTCACGTATGAAACATTCATTCTTGTACTATAGTATTGCCAGGCAAGCGGCAAAAAATGCACTCAGTCTATACAGCAAATTAGTCAAATGCGTCCGGACTACTGGAAGAAAGGAAGCCGAGTCATATCGTGAGGTAAAAGGATTTCTTTTGAATCATTCCAAGATACCATCTTATCTCCTGCGATTTGTGTCCCCGTGGGAGTAAATGCTAATGAGACGCGTCTTTGTCATCCTGCTTTGAAATTTGACCCTAAAGGGGAAAAGAAAAGATTTAATATCTTATGTAAAGTTTGTTGATCTCGAATTTGAAACGAGAAGTGAGGACTGACTTTTAGTTGACTGATTTTTTTACATGCAAACTTAAAACTGCTAATCACATAGGAAGAGGAAGATTTGGGACGTCTTCACACCTGAATGTCCAAACCAACATTTGTGTTTGTTACATTGTTACATCTTATAATGTAATGTATAAAGACCTCTACCTGACATCCGTCCTGTCGTCACCTTCATGAGCTGCGTCTCCCTATACTTGACATTAATTGGTTTGTCGACGTGCTCTCCCGCCCTCTCTCTTATCCTCTGGGGAAATAATTGAACATTTTTGAGAGTATTCAACTGAGAAAGTCGTCGGACCAAATGTCAATTAAGCATTTGGTCTCCCCCGCTCCCTAAGTGCTATTGTGGCTCGTTTTCCGGCTTCTGACGATTGACTTCTAGAACTTCCTGTATTTGGTCCTGAAGTCCAAACCATGCAGTTACACTGCCAACTCTCTAATCCACTATGTGCCCCCAAGAACATTGCGATCATCCACTACTGGTTTTATAATGTTCCCAGAAACCAAAAGACAATCGAGGATGCAGCCTTTTGCAACTACGCACCAAAGCCATGGAACACTTTACCTGCAGACATTAGGGAGGCAAGCTCTCTCAGTATTTGCTCTTTACTTTAGCCTTTTAATGGTGATATTTTATACACTCCTATGCCACTTTAAACTCATTTTAATGCTTTTATTCTGTAATGTTCCCTGGTGTTTCGTCCGGAACATTATAACTCATTGTTGCTATTTCCAATGCTATTTTAATTCTGCTATTTCACACTCATTTACATCAACACTGTGATTATTGTACTGTAAATGCTCTTATTCTGTAACTCATTTTGAACTCATTTTTATGTTTTTGGTCTTTGGGCTGCAATTCTTGTATGAAAGGTGCTATACAAATAAAGTTTTATTATTATTATTATTATTATCAAAAACAAATGTCATACTAGAAACAAATGAGGATCAATATATATGTTAAATGGAAATCCTAATGTCATATGACTTGTGCTGTAACTTTTTTTCCCCCTACAGGAAGTAAAAAATGTTTAAACTGAAATAGCAACTGACTCCTAAATAGTGAGTGCTCTAATCTCACAATTAATAATATATGATATTAACTTTGATATTTAATCACAGGCCGTGCGGTTTGATAAAATGATCACGTCACGTCTACCTCTCGCGGCATATGAAGATCTGCAAATCTACTTTTGACAATATTCCCAAGGTGCCATGTGTCTTTCACATCTGCACCCTCACATCTCATGGAAGTATCTGATTGCTTAATCGATTATTATATTTCATAAACATTTTATAATTGATGATAAGGGAGGCGCCGCCGCTCTGAAACAAATAAAATGATGTTGGTTGTATCATGTCATAATATTAAATGTGTTTTGACATTTCTGCATGTCTTGAATTAAATGTGCATCGAGCCCAGCTGTGTTAAGTGTAAACATATGTCACAGTTTCACTGTCAAACATAAACATAACATCAACATCCATAAAGGTTTGACAGTCTGCAAAGCAACGCAGCTTGGTTTCATCATACGTGAGTGAAAGCGGCAGATATAATATAACAACTGCACAATCTGTTTCACAGAATGTCGAACCTTTTTATTTACTAATGGATATTAGAGAAGTTGAATAAGTAAGAGAATGCATGTAGATATCACACATTTGTTTTAGTGAAAGACAGTCTGATGGTATTATAAGTGGAGGAAGCCTGTTGTTGTTGTAATTTATGCTGAGAATGCAACAATTCTGCATAAAATATACCAAACTGGCTTCTTAAGTATTATGTCTGCTTAGAGTATTCTTAGAAAGCATGAATGCATATGGTTATAGGTTCTCCATTTCAGACAGCAAACATGCATTCAAATGTTAAGCTGCACAGAAAGACTCTGTCTGGTTGAAGCACAAAGCCCATCACTTTCCTTTTATATTCCCATGCATAATTCATATGTGTTTGTATTTACAACCCTCTAAGAATTAGCCTGTCGTAGATCCCAGGGAATAATGCCGACACATCTCTCTATCTGTCAAGTGCTCACCTCATGTGATCGCGTCCGACCTCCACATGTTTAAACAAGACGTGGACATTACGCATCATCAGCTGACAAAAAAAAAACAAGAGACAGGGAAATTAAAAAGCCGGGAAACAAAAGAGGTGTGCAGGCGAGTGAAAGAATAAATGATGACTCCCCCCCCCCCCCCCCCCCCTCCCGCTTCTCCTGGAGTCAGGGGACATGTTACATGTCATATCAGTGTCTTGGTGCGCAGTGGTGCGGCGATGATGTGCCGGGCATGGCCAGTTCAGAGTAGAGTCAAGGGCACAGGGTTGACGGGAAGCTAAACGCTCCAACTGTTTGCTGTCCCCAAACAAATACAATTTATGGATGAATGCACCCCCCCCCCCCCCCCCAAGAAGGAAGGGTACAGGGATCAAATAGGCTGTTTCTGGTTTGACCTCCGAACTGCTCGGTTATTTAAGCTTAACTAGAGATGCTCAAACTGGTTTGCCACAGACATAGACAGTCTGAAATCACCGTCTAATCATCCTAACCTTTCCTACACATAAAAGCTCTCCACCATTTTATTTGAGTGTCAGAATTCTGTGTGAAATGTATATAATATATGATTAAAAGAAGTCCACATGGCATGTACACTACTAACATGATGAGTTGAATGAAGAGGTGATGAAACCTCACTTTTAGTATAGTCCTGAAAAAGTATGCACTTATGCAACTAGTTTGTTTTTTGTTTTTTTGTTAATTAGTCAAAGTCTTTTTTTTGTGCAGAGGGTGATATTGGCGGCCTCTCGGGCAGTTGCGGTTCCTTGTAGAAGAAGTAGAAGAGCGGCAGGAGAAGAGAGCGATCTGTGGCTCGCCTGTCGTCTTAAAGACTTCTGTCCGGGGCTCCAGTGTCACTGGTGTGAGGAGCTGACCGCTCCCGTTTGTAAACATTTCTGATTTGATTATTTTGTCTTTTCATAGGATTAGAGTTTATACTTCACATGTTTAAGTCTTTCATATTTGAAGGTCAGGCTATCTTGATATCAACTCCTGAATAAAACCTGATCAATTGATTAAAACATGAATCAAACGACCACACAACACAATAGATGCCAACGCTTGTTCCTGTGACAAACACTATATACGTCTATAGATGCATATATATACTTTTATGCAAAGGAAGTGAGTGAAATAACATAAAATCAATGCAGGTCAGTATGGATGAGCTTCAGGAGTCCTCACATGTGGTCAGGAATGTGCGGTGGCTGTAAAAGGGTTTTGGGTTTGTAAACTTGAGCAGTTTGTATCTTAATACTGTTCCTTCAGTTTCTGCTGGTCTGGTCCTATTACAGAAATCTGAATATTCTGTAATAATGTGTAGCTGCAATCACCAATTTCCGCTACATCTTTAAACATTACAAGTCCATTGTTATAAAAACATATTAGAATAGCTTTAAAGTTATTATTGAAAAAGCCAACCATGACATTGGAATGCATTTACCTTCTCAGTATTTAGCCTAAACCTCAACCTGAACTAAATCCAGGAAGTAATTATGTTTTCCTCCAAAATGTAACTGTCAAAGCAAGTCAGTAGTGTTTAAAGGAGAAAGAGTTGAGGCACTAGCCATTCTGCAGATTCATTATTTATGTCATGACTTCACAGCCAATGTAGCAAAAGTTACTTCCCTTTCTTTTGTCTCTAATCGATTTATTCCTAAAGTCTATTACGCTGATTCTTATGAGCATGTAAGACAGATTGAAAGTCGACAATGACTGCCGTCATTGCCAGCAAAGATGAGTCTGCTGCTTTGACTGTCAATAACGTGGCAGTCTCCGAGCAGCTTAGTGGGAGCTCTCGTCTTTCCTTCCTAAGCCTCCGAGGAGGCCGTGTGGTGAACTGGCAGCCGCAACACCTTTCATCCATTCTGAGAGAACTGAATAAAGTTCAGAGGAATTACAAGAATCTACCCAGTTAGACTCAGAGTAGCTGGAATAAGCACCATTACTGAATCAGTCTCACAAATGTTTATACAATTGCCAACGTAACAGGGATGAATCAGCACGGCTGCAGATACCGTGGAGCGTGTAGGCCGATGACACCTAACTCAAAGCTCACATTCATTCATTCAGATCTCCTGCCAGATCTCTGTAGATGTTGTGGGAGAATAGAGCGTCTCTCAACTTCTTCCTCCAACATTTTCCCTGACACGTTTCAAACCACCAAACCACTGAGTGAAAAGTTTTCTAATCAGCGGGGTGCTAATCCAAACACTACTCCACCGTGGCAGTCTCCGTTCAAAACGCTTCACAGGGTGGTCTGTTTAACAAAACAGAATGTGTTTACCCAGCGGATTCAGATTGTGGACATTTTAAGACTCCGTGGCAGCCATCTGCCAACACGCTTATTTGTGTTTCGTGGAATAAACACGTGCCCATTACTTGGCAACTACAAATGATTTGGTTTAAGTCTGAATTACATGGAAATGAAACTTCCTCTCTCAATGAAGTAATTTAATGACCTGCCACTTTTTGTGAATTGCCATTAAATCCACCAAAGCCAACCTGATTGAGACTTAAAAAAAGTGCTGTAATTAAAAATACTCTCATGTCTGTTAAACCCTATCAAACAAGATTATGAAGGGTTTCAGATGAAGAGGAAGCTCAGCTGGCATGCTTCTGCATTAATAGCTATTGTTAATTAAGGCCCATGTGGTGCATTAGAGTCTCGCCTCAGACCATTCAAATGGGTCCAATTGGATAATTTGTATTAATCTCTAAAATTGCTAAAATGTATATATTTATGTCCCCATTATTTGCATCACTAAGAAACATTATCCCCATTTGAAAATGGCAATTAATCCAACCTTCGTCCTAAATGACAGCCTATGTATTTCCATGTTTTTAGCTTGCCCACTGCCTCTCCCTTAAACCGCCGTTGAATGATAGTGAGTGACAGTGCCACAGTTCACCACAGGAGCTTTAATACCAACACATTTTTTGAAGAACCCCTGAAGGTCTGCAGCTAAAAATAAAAACAGGGCTAACTCCCTGATGCAGAACACCTGTCCTCGACACCGTTTTTCTCGGACTCTCTTCATTATTTGTCCTAAAGAGAGAGCAGGCTTGGTATTAGAACCAACACTGAAAGGGTATCATTACCATTTCAAACCAAGCGTAAACAACCTCAAACCTTAACTTATAAAAGATTTACTCTTCAATGATTAATGCCCTTTTCGTAGACTGTCAGCAGAGCTTAGTTTGGACAAAAAACAAAACATCCTTGAGCGACACAGATGGGAATCATAAGTACAAGACAGAGTGAAGGGAGCCATCCAGCATTCTTTGACCCTCCGCTATGAGGGAAAGCAACTCCTGGGGGAAAGTGATTAGACTAGGCTCACTGCAGGCAACTTGGTGATTGGCTAAAAGAGCTCATTTGCATGCCGCTCTCATCTTCAACAAGGAATCAGGAAGCACCGGTGGATAAGGTCACCGGTGTCTGTCTGCCTGTGTGCCAGCCGAGAATGTAAACAGATCAAACGCACAACAGCCATTTAAGCGAGTGCGGGACGAGCCCGTGTTCTTGATCATGTGGACAATGATGACCTCAAATTCATGTCAGAGGTGATGCTGGCATCCTGACAAATGTAGGGACATCAGAACGGTCGCATAACAAAACCTGCGTGCACGTGTTGCGAGCTGAGGGGATTGCAAATGTTATATTCTCTCCACGAGGGGAACAGGATCACTTATGTGTTGCGCTATTGAAGGTTGATAATATCTTTTCTCACGTTCCCCTTTTAGCGGGTGACGACCTTGTCATCCGCAAGTGCCATTTTTCAAGCGGTAGTTGAAACACCTCAATTTCATTTATTGAAAAATAGATGTGTAAAATTCAACAAATGTCTCGTAAAACCACAATAATAATAATAATAATAATCTATAAAGATTAAACAGCTGACATGGAATGCTGGTACGTAAAAAAGTAGCTTTATCTAAAAATAAAGAATTATAAAAGATAAATATAGTCGGTATAAAGTGATGAATTATGAAAATAATGAAGTTATATGAAACTATATCTTCTAAGAAATGAAAAAGGGACCATGTTGCTCTTTATACTCCCTGTGTTATGGTAACTCAGGGTAATCTACTGGGCTGATAAAGGTTTCACTGTTTGTTTTGATATAAAGCTCAACAGAACGTCACACATGACTGCCGACCGCCTCCTTCTTCATCCTACAGTGGCGTTAAATGTCTCAATGCCATCTGGAGCTGCGAGAATAAAAAAACTCTCCTTTTTAAAGATGCCCATTTTAATTGGTAAATATTTACTTTCAGGAGCTCTCAGTGGGCACGCACATGACTTCTAATGAAGCACTTTAAAGCCTATGGGCTCTTGCTGCTTTACTTTGAGTGTGATTCTAGACAAACGCAACCTGGGGTTGAACTGTTGGTAATGGTTGATAAGGGCCAATGAAACACAAAGCTGAACACTGCGGAGATCATGCGGTGCATAATAACTGCGCCAGTACAATTACCCTATCACCGATCCTCCCTCTGCGTGTGTGTGAAGGTCTGAATGTAGTTAATTATGGATGTGAAATTCAATATCACAATATCTTTGACCAAATGCCTTCATTTGTATATGTGCTGCACGTGTTTGGAAATGCATGCAGCATTGTGAGAACAAAGTTTTTCAAGGGAACACAAAGAGATTGTAAAAGAAGGTTTTCTCCCATCTACAAAATTGTCCCATCTGTGGCTCCATAGAATTGACAAGAACTACAGTTACCATGCGCGGCAGCTGGGTTTCTCGCAATACTACGAGACCACGCGATAAACGCAGGATCACGAGATCACACAGAACTCCATCTCTTCAATTTAGGTTTAGGTGTTTAAGACAACGTTGATCTGATTGGTTGAAGTAAGCCTGTGATGGACAGATGGTTCATCCAATCACCTAATTGGATGAAGTGCCTGTCCTTTTTCAAACTGTTTCCAAAAATGGCTGAAAATATGATGTTCTGTGTAACAAACCATCTGCAGAGTGAGTTAAAGTGAATTACATTAATTTCATTTAGCTACCAGACAGATGAGCGATGTTACCATGACCTGTTGGGTGCATGTACTGTACATGTGTGGTTGCTGCATCTGCTTATCTGTTCACCTGCTTCTGCAAGATTTGTGCATATATTGATGTGTGTCTGTGTCTAGCTTGTGACTGTGCTGCTGCATGTTAGCACATTGTATCCTAATGTGCACACCAGGCCCGTGTGCACATTAATCTCTGCTGCGGTGGCAGCACGTTGCCTTGTATGCACTGCTCTCTATCCCTGACCCAGTATGCTGTGTGATCCTGCCTACAGCCTCATTTGTCTCCATCACGGGACAGACGAGGTTACGACTCACCAAAGCGCAGTACGTTTCTGGCGGATCTCCACACGTGATATTTGGGGGGTCGAGGGCCACTCGCAGGTACTTTGTCATGTCGGTGGCTTCTGGCTGACAGGCCATGTAGTCCCACGCCAGGCCCTCCTCTGTATAGATCTGGGACTTGCACACGTCATAGTGTCCCCAGGCAGCCGGGTAATGTTGCATGGTATGTGTCACGCTGGTGCACACAGCTTGCAGAGTGAACAATACGGGCCAAAGCATCGCTGATCTCGTTCTGAATGGTCTCTGTGGAACTTCTTCTTTCTGTCTTTACAGCAGCTGCTTCGTCACAGAAAATGACAATATCGCTGAGGATTTTCTAAATGAACTGAAGCTTTGAACCAAATGGTGCATTTGGGAACTGTGGCAGCATGGTGCTACTTTTGCGTGAGCATCTTCAGGCAACGATTCGCCCCCATTTAGTTATGTTGTCTTTGATTGCTGCCACTTCTGCCCGGTTGATGAGGTGCGTCAACGAGGGAGCTTTCTTCACAAGTGTTGGGTGTTGATGGAAGGGTCAGCTAACGGTCAGATGTGATGTGCAGAGAGAAGGGACATTCCTCATAAGTCAGTGGCTGTCAGATGTCGTAGCTTGATCTCGTCTCAATTGTGGTTTTTGCAGCGGACAGCATCCTAAAAGACAGAATGAAACGACAGCTTGGTAAACAGCATATGAAACATTTGAGTCACTGTTATTATAACTGTTATATTAACAGAGGTTCTACATGGTTTAAGGGCACTGAGGTGGATAAGTAGTGCGTCTCACTCGCACACACACACACACACACACACACACACACACACACACACACATCCATAATGTATACACAAACACAATGCAGGGATCCACTATTTATATGTATCCCTCAATAATAACCTTTGCCAAAATCACTATATACAATTCAAATCGAGCTTGTTCTGCAAAGCCTAATCTCCATTTTATTTTCATACAAAAAGGCTTATTTCCATGTGTCAAGTCACTGCATTTAAGTTATTGCTTTTTCCGATTCTCTTGCTCCTTTATATCCGAATGTGGAGTTTGTCCCTAAGCCTTCAGAGGCATTTGGGAAATATTAAAGTAAAATTGGGAGACAGAAATGGTCTATTTGAGGGATTGCACATTTCTCGGAGCTATCACAAGCCATCAGTCAGATGGCCTAACTCATCAGGTAATGGTGCCTGGCAGCAGTCAGTAGAGACTCACACAATTTAAATGTTTCAGGTACAAAGTTTGTGCAGTAGTGGAGAAAATAAAAGCTTTAATACGGCTACCTGCAACCAAGTAATGACACTAAATAGGAGTTAAGTTACTGTTGACAGTCAATGTGCTCAGATGGCCTGAGGTTTTGAAAGCAATATTGAAAAGAAGTCGAGTGGAAGTTCCCGCAAGTGGCTGTTCAGAAAAATGTACTTACATTTCAATTGAGCCTTTGCCTTCTTAGGGTACAATTTCAACAAGCATGTATGATTTCCCCTTTTTAAAAGCCCATTACAAGTTTGCAATGTCACATCACATTTATTCTAATGCAGATTCAGACATAAAAAAAAACCGTTTGTCACAAGCTGCTCGTACATGCAGTCCAAGCAGAAACTTCCAATCGGAAGCTTTACTCTCTCCCCTTCAGGCTACAGCTGCGTCTGACAGTCACTGCTAAAATAAAATCAGGTAAAATAGGGTTTGAAGCATGTGGAGAGTCTTTCATGTTCAAAGGAAAGAGCTACTTTTGGATTTGTGTCACGACATTTAAGTTTTAATCAAGAGATTATCAAGTCGAATCAAATTAATTAACGAAAGGGTTTTAATAAAAAAAGGGTTATCGTGTGAAAGGAAAAATATTCTGATCAGATTAGGGAAACAGAAGCGTATCTTAATGAGTTGCGACGGCTCGCACATGCAGGCTGGGTTCTGTGCTTCCTGCTGACATATGGAGGCATTATGAATTCAGTATTTTAACTCGGCCATCTTGTCTTCCACTCAAAATGGGACCAATTTGAATGGTGTCTTTGACCACATCTAAGGCAATTACCGCTTTTCTCCTCCCAACCTAATGCCCGTTTTACAAAAATGACTACAGGCGTGAATACATTCCATCAGTAATGACAGATATTCATCTGAGCCATGTCGGGAGGTATGGATGGCAGGCTTCATTTGACAGACCTCTGGAAATGGGAAGAAATTAGTGAAAAGTAAAGTCAAATGTTCTCACGTCAATCAACAAAAGTCCTTAGACGAGGCCAATTACAAATGTGATAACACGGCTGGAGCTCTGAGTGATGAATAAGCCATTTCTTTTATGGGGATGCGTGTATCAAAATTCATAAATATAAATGTCAGTCCCTGATCGGCGATGCGTCACAGGATGGACCACTCTCGACTAACATGGCCACACACACACGCGCTCACGCATGTCTAGATATCCCACCTTTCATAATACTGAGGTTGACTTTCATTATAAAGACAGTTAAATTAGGTACCAGCTGCAGTGTCGTAGGAGGTCGCTTATCTTATTTTTTATTTAAAAGGGAACATTCAAAGCTAATAAGCAACAGCAAATTGAGCTGACCACAGGTATATTGGATTTAGTTGATAGACACTTGGAGTAATGAAATCTATAGAAGGAAGGTGTCGCTCAGTGAACCTCTGTGGACAGACACCATTCAGCATCAGAGCACTATAGGGTGACAGGAAAGTGGGCAAAAGCATACAAAATAAAATGTTTAAAATCTGTATTATGCACAATTATTTAATTAAAACTGTTCTGACACCATCTAGGAAGCGAAACCAACTCCTACAGAGACTAAAGAGGTATAGATATACAGCATTAGGAATCAGAATCTTCTCCCCTTGTCTCCCCCGCCTCTGCATCTGTACCTCATACCCAGTCGTACTCAAAATTCAAGGAATGCCATAATTTCACTGAGGAAAAATATGAGGTCAGATTCTATATTAAAAGTCATCAATATTTGAGCAGCTCTCCGTATGCAGGGAGAGAGAGCTTAGGGCTTAGGGTGACCACCTCACCCCTATACCCACTTACCCCACCCTCCCTCCACACACCCCCTCCCTTCTCTCTCTCTTTTCCATCGCTTGTTTTTGAAGCCTCTGAAACACCCCCTTGTGTCCGCTTGCATTCCATCCCCTGGGCAGCTCAAGCATGGCAGAGTGTTTTAAAAGTCAGCAGGCAGCCGTGCCCCGTGGCTTATATTGGTTACAAACTCCCAGCCAGACTCTTAAAAACCATGGCGGATGTGTTCCATTCATTTTATAGTAATCCCGCTAAAGTGTGGCTTTGCTCTCCGGCCCTGAGTGTGGCTTTCTGATCGCCTCCTGGCTCCCATACAGGGGAACGTGGAGGGGAGCTGTCCATGGTTCTGAATCACAGGACATCAAATCTGCTCCTTTGCTCCACAGTGGACCACCGGTGCCTTGAACAGTCAGTCAGTTTGTTCATGATGGCACTTTTATTGATTTTAGAATAAAAACAAACAAACAATAAAGCCCCTGACAGTCTTAACTGATGGTTTATGCCGCAACAATTGCTGTTTTGTTGTCTTGCCTTTCTGTATCGAGCACCTGGTCGGGATTTTGGATGTGTACACTTACAATACCGCCTTGTTGTCTTTATTGATTTAGCTGACTTCCAACCAATAACTTCTGATCCATAGCCAGTTTTAGCAGACTGATGCTTTGTGGCTGGCTGATGAGTGCAACAATAAATGGGTTAATGCTTCCAAGGTTTTCCGAGCCAAGAACCAAACCCTTATATGAGTCACAGTGGGATCTACTGGCAAGCAGAAGCATGTCTGTACTGGCTCACATTTGTCTTCCTATTGTCTTTCCCTCCTTCATTCTCTCTCGCTGGGTCTCTTATTCAATCTCTCAGCCCTGCTCTTTCTCTCTTCAAACCCTGCTCCATTTCTTTGTCTCTCAACAGCACCCTTGATGCCCTAGATCCATAAGCACATAAAACATTACAATTAATGTCCAAGGGCTGCACCTTTAGCCTCTGCAATTAGAGTCACGTTTTTTATTTACAACCAGGACTGGCTGTGCAAAGAGCTTTATGTGGATGATGAGGAGACAATGTGAGGGTCTCTCAGCGTGGAGCCCAGCCAGAGAGCTAACGTGCCTGCACCATTGCCTGCCATACATGAAATCTGATGTCATACATTATTCAAAGTTCTCCTCCTGAACCAACATGCACAAATGCAGAACATGTTGCAAACATTTTAAAATCCAACACATGCAATCAGAAACACACGACAGAGACCAAAGCAAAAGTCCAATTTCATATTTTGTCAGCCAGATTAAATTAAGATGTAAAGAAAGCAACAATTTATTACAATTTAGATATTTACCAGAAGCTGTGCTCAGTATGTTCTGGGCCAGATTTTGCGCAGAGGCGAGGCACACCTAGATCTGACTTTACTGACCAGCTGCGCAACAGGTTAAAGTCGCATTTCACAATGTATTAAACGACTGAGGATGATGGGGAATTTAAAATATACGATGTAAATACAGATTGATATGCTGCCATTTCTTGCACAACAAAGAAAACCTACCACTTCCAACCTAATTAGAGTTACAGTTGACGTTCCGCTCCCTGTAATTACCCTATAATTGTCCATTTAGTCACGATTGTCATCATCAGACAAGTGACGGTATGCAAAAAGTAAAACGAACAATCTGAATGCTCAAAACACAACAATACTCACATTTAAATCGGCTCCTGGGACGAGTTGCTCATTCAACAAGTTATTTACAGCCAAGCGTAGTTGCAGAAAGACTTTCCTGCGCCTTTGACCGATTCTTCTTTTTTCTAATGTATTCTAATTTCACCAGATGGATCAGTAAAAGCGATGTATGCGCAGAAAGCGCGCATTCACGTGAAGAGCACACCGTTTTTTTTTTTATCTTACTCTCAACTTTTATTCTAACTTTTGCGTCTCACTCGAGCAGCTTTTCCTTCCAAATAACGTTCTGGGACTCGCTCACATTTAGACCTTTTCTTTCGCGCTCACAAACACCGCCAAGTATCGACTGTCCACACAAGGCTGTTTGGCTTTACGCAGCACTGCTGCTCCTGGCGCAGCATTCATCGGAATGGCGCACGAGAAATACTTCAAGTAGCCGTTGAGGGGATTCACAGTGGTCGCAAATTCATTAAAGTCCATCAACGCGTATAAAAACACATCCTGATAGAGAACAACTCTTGGAGTCGTTTGGATGGATTTGTCAGCCCAGCCGAGTTGTGGACGGGAGAGGAGGAGAGAGAGATAATCAATCTTCCTCAAATGGAGCCACTATGTCCAGTTACATACGAGCGCTCCGCCGGGTCCTAAAGATAATTCAGACTTGCTTGTAAATCTCAACTTCAACCGTTGTTTTTACGCGATGGTTAAATTCAAGCAACTGCGCAAAATATCCAACCTTCCCCTTGAGTCGTTTATTCTAATAGCGGGTTCAGCTGAGTCCTAGTTTTATGCAATTGGGGCTGATATTGTGTTTAAAATGCAACTCATCGCTATAATGCATCAAAGCGAGGGACTTCATCTCACAGTGTTGCTTTGGAAGATTCCCAACAGTGTATTTTCTCCCTTTTATTCACATCATTCTAAACTAATTAACAGGACACGGATTGATTCGTAAACGGAGACATATCCGCAGTGGCACTAAAGTGGAATCTTCTATTAAAGTTGCATCGCTTTCTACAGCAGAGTCCAACTGTCTTACAGCCTGCACGCGCTGATATCATTTGGAAAACAGTTCAAATAGTGTCGACTACAGCATGCAGTAATAGTAATGACAGTCTTCACCTGTAATAAGGCGGATCACATATAACCAACGTCCGTGCACATCAGACCTATGAGTAAACTCATTGAGATTTTATTATCACAATTCAGGAGCCACTTACATGACTGGAGATGCAGGTGGAGGAAAACAAAAAGCCGAAACTTAACACACGCAAGTCCTCGGGGCAGAAATTCAAAGTACAACACAATTAGAATGCAGCCCAAGTTGCAAGAATTGGATCACCGAAGAAGAAAAAACAAAACAACTCTATCTGACAATACAATATCGTTTGGTTGTTTGTTCTTGCTGATAACCAGCCGCAGGTCACAGGCACACATCATTCCCACAACACAACACCTCATCCGGACGCGATGCTTTCGGAAAACAAAGAAATGCCTTACCTTCCATGCAAGAATGTGTTGGATTGAAGCTGCGCTTTGCAAAAACAGGAAAAAAAGGAAAAAGGGGGGAAAAACTCCTCTGACCGAAGTTGTTGGTGTAATTATTCGGCGAATTTTGAAGGCAGAGCTGAACGAATAACTACAGTTAGGTGCGTATGGCGGGCTCCCTTGGCGAGGAGTCACAGATGTCACCCTCTCCACTACAGGGTGCCAAGCAGCACGGCACACAGCCGCGGTGACAGGTCGCTTTGAACACGCATTTTTAATTGTGGTGTAATGCCAACTGATGGAGATTGCACGATAAGAACAACCGCGCCTATCTGAAGGTCACCACAGTAATTGATTGGGCCGTATACCATGTCGGTGCAATAAAACTACCTAGTTGCAGATTCAAAACTCTATTCTCCATTCATATTTTTCTTTTTCTTTTTTTACAGGTGTGTAAAGTGATTGTGTTAATCCAAAGACACAGAGCGAACCCAGGGCTGTTTTTACTGTTTGCAAATCATTTAAGGAGACATGCAAAGGTGCAAACTGCTCTGGAAAGCTTTTTTTAGATTTCTTACATGACACTGTTTCTACTGTACTCTACGTGCATGCATGTTCAGCACATTGGACAGCTCTTGTGCCCTGTTGGCAACTCCACCTCATCCAGGAGTGGATTTTTCAATGAAGAAAGACAAATATTATTCATAATAATGATCCTTCAGAACACTTTGTGACACTTGGTAGAGTAGTTTGTGATGAATACAGTTAGTAAACACTCACAGTGGGTTCCTTCTTTCCCTCCTTCTTATAGTTAGTCTTTCAGCTGTCTTCTTTCCTCCCCTCCTTCATCCATTTTATTTTCAAATGTAAGAGTAAATCTATTGGAATGAACCATCTCGTGTTCAAGGGGTCCATTTGACCTTCTCTGTTTCTTTCATTCCATCTCTTCTTTTCAGAAATTAGAATATACAAGTGTAATTCCCAAACCTCTTTCCCTTTCTCTTTATCGCTCTTTTTTTTTTTTACAGAATATACGCTGAGCAGCTAAGTGTTTAAAATTCAACCAAATCAGCCTGTATTGATTTCTGGCAAATTAATATGCAATGAAAGACCTGTAATCCCATTAAAAAGTGACAATGCCATTTCTGTTCTGATAAAAGCAGATTTTGGTCGGTACCAGAGCTGCATGACAACAAGTCTCTCATCCCCACTGAGGTAAAGTGGCTCACATTGTATCACAGGGTTCAGCCTTTGCTTGGAGCGACTGCTGCTCTTGACATTTCCATTAAATCATTCCTCCTGGAAATACATGCCTCCCTGACAGTCACATGCATGACTGTGTTCTGTCATTTTGATTATAAGCAATGTAGGTAGGTAGGTATATAGATAGATAGATATATAGATAGATAGATAGATAGATAGATAGATAGATAGATAGATAGATAGATAGATAGATATAGATAGATAGATATATATATATATAGATATATAGATAGATATATAGAGATAGATATATAGATATATAGATAGATAGATATATATAGATAGATAGATATATAGATAGATAGATATATAGATATATATATATAGATAGATAGATAGATATATAGATATATAGATAGATAGATATATATAGATAGATAGATATATAGATATATAGATAGATAGATATATAGATATATATATATAGATAGATAGATAGATATATAGATATATATATATAGATAGATAGATAGATAGACAGACAGACAGACAGACAGACATATAGACAGATAGACATATAGACAGATAGACATATAGACAGATAGATAGATAGATAGATAGATATATAGATAGATATATAGATAGATATATAGATATATAGATAGATAGATATATATATAGATAGATAGATAGATAGACAGACAGACAGACAGACAGACATATAGACAGATAGACATATAGACAGATAGATAGATAGATAGATAGATATATAGATAGATAGACAGACAGACAGACATATAGACATATAGACAGATAGATATATAGACAGATAGATATATAGATATATAGATAGACAGACAGATAGGTAGATAGATATATATATATATATATATAGATAGATAGATAGATAGATAGATAGATAGATAGATAGATAGATAGATAGATAGATAGATAGATAGATAGATAGATAGATAGATAGATAGATAGATAGATAGATAGCTGAACTATGTGTAATTAAACAAGTAGTTTACCTACATTTTGCAGTTACTTGTTGGTAGTTCAACTACATTCACATTTGCATAGTAGTTCAAGTTTTGTTTTGGTCGTTTTAAAAAAAATATATCTGCTGAAAC
>NC_041371.1:5945696-5953196 GCF_900634415.1 Cottoperca gobio | reverse complement strand
GGATGGTAAAAACCACAGGGACCTGTGCTGCTCATAAACTGAACTCAACTGCGGAAGAGGCTGTAGTATCAGGAGGAAAGAGATCACATCTACAGAAACTCCTGGCAGCTCAACAAATAACCAAACTCTCACTCCCACCGGCTCGCCTGAACCGCACGTAGTCACTTTAGAATGGCAGAAATGATTATCTCGCTTGTCTTTAGCCACTAAACATGAGATATTATATATAATACATGTGAGGGTGAGAAACATTACATACTGCATGTTATGTAATTGTCACAAATGACCCAGCATGGCTGTCTGTAGCCTCTGGGACAAGGCTACAGTCGGAGTCCAGAAATCCTCAGTTGTCAGTTCTCGGCGCAAATCCAGTTAAAGTTTGAGGGGAGACCAGGTCCAGAGGCCACTGCCATTTCTAATATTTAAGGACATAAGATTAATACCTGGTCCATAACGATACAGTCAAGTATTTTCCAATGTAAAAAGAAAACTTAAAGGATAGGTTCACAATTTAGTTTCAAGTCTGGAAACGATGCTGCAATTTAGTGGCGCCTTTGCAACGTAAGAAAGTAGGTCACAAAAGCCACAATCCTCATCTTGTGAAAAATGCATTCTGTTCAAGGTTGAAGTATGAAGTTCCCATTCCTTTAAGACATGTCCTTATCACAGACTAGTATCTATTTTAGGTATGCCTGACTCGCCTGTATTCTTCAAATCACAGCTATTTAGTACAGTTCTCTGCATTATCGTACGAGAGAACGTGACATACGCTTCTGTTTTGTTTGTGTCATCTGTGGCTGGGATATGAGGGTAATACATTTGTTACAAAATAAAAAAAAAATACAGCAGTTCAAGTTAAACAAGTCAAGAACAGGTGATAAGTAGCATCATATTCATACACGTTTTACTCTATTGTATGTTTGGGCAATTTGACGAAATTGTTCCACTTTGCTTTACTGTTTGTATCCTCGAAGCTTTCCCTTTTAATATGTACGAGGCCATTGTGGTGCAAAATGAATGATTGAGGTCTTCTTTGTGACAATATTAGCTTTTTATATGATTTTGCCATCAAAGTGATGAAATATCTTAATTTGCAAGTTATTTAATTCTCTGGATTGGCCGAAAAAAACTGTTTTCTTAATACATTTTCAATAAAATGTGTCATTTTAGGATATCTATATTTGAATAATTCCATATAAAATAACAAACAATGATAAAATACATCTTTGCTCACTGTACCCTGATATATATTGTATTTATCCACACCACCTTAATAAATAATGACTTACTTTGGCTCATGACTTATTAGAAAGTAAGACGCCTACGAGCCTTTATTAATGACTTACTAGCATTTATACCTGCTACACATGAATATTTAACAATGGGTTTCCAACATGTATAACTGTTTATACATTCATCCATTGGTTGTTATGCTGCAGTCGCAGAACAGTTGGTTTGTATCAACAGGCATTGACTTGCCTCCAGCGAAGGTATTTCATCAGAAACTCAAGTGATTAAAAGTGGAGAGGAAACAGATAGTTGGAATGCCTCAGCCACAAGTTTTTCTGGAGCATTGCTTGAGCTGACTTTTATGTGAAAGATAACTGTCATCACATATTTCTTTCCGCCAATCTTATCTCCCCCTGAAAACATGATATTTTTGGAGATAGAGCTACTGTATTTTACCGCCTCACACATCCACCCATAGAGCTCTCTGTTCTCCCTCTATGCTACGGCTGATATGTACGCTACCTTTATTTATTCCACCCACACAAACAGATACATGTGCACACAAGTACGCCAACATCAACACACACACACACATCATTCCAACAAGAATACACATATTTGTAAACACCGCCCTCAAATGGGAGCCGACCTCGCCAAGCGTTTCCCGCTGTTTTTTCCGTGCTCCTTGAAGTAACCTTTCTCGTTCTGAGAATCTGCAATGCAGGCTGTCTTCATTTAGGTGTTTGTTGGGTGGGCAGGGTGGAGACTGCATTATTTATGATGAGGCAAACCAGCAGCAAGTGATAGGCACCCAACAGACACGGGAAAAGCCCCTTATACCAGAGCGAAGCAATCAAACACAGTCCCCGTGCATTTAGTGACGCCTCATGACAACCTCTCTTCATTTTAAACATACAACATTGCATCCTTCCCTGCTGAGTGCCTCGGAGCGGACACAAATGCGAGGCTTCAGAGTTGGGAGTCCTGAGGGAGCGTCGGTTGTGTTTCAGCTGATTTGAGTGTGCAGGAATCATGATGAACATTTCTCCAGATGAACAAGGACACCTCTATCTCCACCCGTCATCTGGAGGAAGCATTGTTTTCCTCAGAAACAAAACGTCACATCGGCGCTGAAATCGGCTGCCGGGATGCAGACGGATCTAATGAATCGATATCACAATACCAAATAGCACCTATCCATTATCATCAACCACGGAATCCTCTTTGTTTGGCAGGATTTACATTAATCCCAGAGTCTGAAGAGTGGCAGACAGAGACTTACTTGTGATGTTTATGGTATGGAACATGAATAAAGAATGAAGGTGAAGTGTTTGGGTGCAAAACAGGCTTTGTGGAGAAGGCAGGGACGGCTTGAGAGACGTGATGGGTGGATAGACGCGAAGGGGGTGCTGTAGGACGGAGGCCCGTGTGAGGAGGCCACCGGGTCCGCAGGCCAGGTCTGCCAAGAAATCTCCAGTTTTTCTTCAGTATGCGAGACAGGTGCTAGAATCCAGCGAAACCTCTTAAATATTAAACGCCCAACCACCTGCAGTTTTTCTCCCTCTTTCTATTCAATAATAGAGGACAGCCGTCGAAGCTGAGATACTTCTCCGTGTGAGAGAATAATGGTTGCGTAACAGAGAACGGTACAAAGCATGTTTACAACAAAACCAACACATAACCAGCTAACTGTGTCTGTGCAGTTACAAGGACATCCATTCTGACGGATGAATACATAGCTGAAATCGCACCTCCACTGAATCACCAGGTTTCCCCTCATACCAGGAAGGTTTCTTTAGGGACTGGCTGGCAGGTCTTTTTATATTCTGATATATTAAAATGTGAACTAAATTAGAATCCCTAAAAATTCCTCCTAGAGACATGGCCACTTCAGAGCAATAGCCTCGTTTGTATATCTTTTACGTAATTAGATAACCACAGGCTTAACATTTGACAAATAGATACTTTGTTGATCTTTTCATTCCCAGAATTGACTTCAATCCCCAAAATGGATTTGGGTATTTCTCTGGAGGCCCAGTGTTGGCCTCATTTCCTGATCAAAAGAGTTCTCTCTTCCTGTCTGGTACAGATCTGGGATTAAATGGCTATCTTTGATGACTCACTTAGCAAAATTACAACCCTGTCTCCAAAGATTACCCTCCCCGCTGCTTTCTTTTCCTTCCCCTTATTTCTGAGGTTGGGTCAGTTAAAAGACTTCACTTTTAGATGTCAGTTTAAATTCAGTGGTGTATTCACCACATAATCAGACTTTTTCCTTACATCTTAATCATTATGTATTTCAATTAGATGGTGACATCGAGGAATGTTTTATGCTATTTGTCAGATAAAATAATATATTCCTTTTAGAAACATACTTACAGACATGTGTTTGGTCTACTTAGATATAAACAGTTAAACATGTACACCAGAAAGTCCCCATGATTACCAGTTTAAATATTTAACACTTCTATACCCAGAGGTCCATAAGAAGAGCATGTTCTCGTGATTCCTGATTCAAGCTTTCTCTGGAGAGAGAGAGAGAGATCATCATTACTGCTGCTGCTGCTGCTGTTTAACAACATTTTAATGTTTTTACAAAAGTCTTCCAAGAGTTTTAATTTGTCACTTCCTGTGGAAAAGGCTGTCAAAACATAAAAATAAAAAAATGCACTTATTCACTTTGTTATTTTATTCACTCGCTAAGAGTGAGACAAGAATATCAATATACCATCTCGTGCATGGTCGGAATTTGAACATAATTTGGTCGGGGCCATTGTTTTTCTGCACCGCTGCACGTTGCGCCACAGCAGCACAATAACTTCATGTGAACCTCAACAGGATCTACACTGCAGATACGCTCCATTACTAGGATGTCACGCGGCACATTAGGAAATGACACCGCTCTCAAGCACAAAGAAGAGATACGTTTAAGCAAAATACATCATGGCAGGCTCGTCAGTGTGACTCCCCTCTGACGTAGCTCCCCCAGCTCGGTTAACACCGTCACTTATGTAGCTCCTGCTGGGAGGTCCTGTGCAGCGGCCTTCTCTTCTTGCCCTTGTTCTCCGCTGGATTCAGCCTGCTGCTGCTGCTGCTGCTGCTGCTGCTGCTGCTGCTGCTGCTGCTGCTGCTGCTGCTGCTGCTGCTGCTGCTCGTCTGTTCGGGCTCTTTCCTTCTCCTCTGCACTTTGTACCGGCGGACTGTTAATGTTATCACTGCTGCAGATAGCAGCATTTTAAATGGCACTGGCGTTATTAACTGTAACAACGTTACCTTTGAATAATAAATGTGATATTTTAAAACATTTATTTTTGCAGCATCAGCCTCAAGATTCTTTTTATTTTTGTGTGTGACCTTTTCCGCTCCCCTTTATTACCTTTTCAGTCCTTTATTATTCATATAATTTGTATTTTCATTCATTTCTGTCTTGATTTAATGTGATTATTTCCCGCTTGACCTCTGACAAGATCTACTTGAAGGGTTTGGGGGAGATGACCCCTGCACCTGCCACATCGTGGGACTGGGTAACCCCTAATCAGATGGGCTGTTCCAACATTAAGTGGGCCATGGTAGGTAAATGTATGGGGGGGAATTTGCCAGAATTGCCAGATTGCCAGTCAGAGCTTCATGTCTGTGCTAGCTGCAGAGCTGGAGTCAGAAGGCGACTAGCTTAGCTCAGCAGAAGACCGCAGGCAGGGTGATGCAGTTGACCTGGCTCCTACCAAAGTGACAATTTTATTCACGTGCCTAGAGACTTCCCGGAGTATTGTTTGCCACTGTTGTTCTTCAGGAAGTAGTTACGACCGATAACCCACCCTAAAAACCCCAAATAGTCATTTTTACATGAAGCATTGATGTAAAATGCTGTTTGTGATATGTTTAACAAATAGCGATGTCATGGTGTGCAAGTGTCTGTTCACATTTAAGACAAACACAGAGCTAGCGTGGTGTTGATGTTCTCATCTCTCTCTTTGCAAGCGAAATGGCAGAAAATAAGTGTATTTTGGGAAAATATGCTGCTTTAATGTCTCCTCGAGAGGGAAGGGATGTGGTTTGCCTTTGCGGTGTTCTCTTTAAACTATAGCATTCACTGTATTACATATAGAGCTCAACAGAGCAGACTTGCAAATTACGCTCGGTGCATTGAGTCATTTCTTTTTCTTTTTCTTCAAATGACTTTTTTAAGAAGTGCTTCGTCATGGGCGCTTCTCTTTGTCTTACTTGGGAGCTAATGGGAGAGCAGAACACAATAGTAATGGACCTGGGAGGTTTGATGCAACTGAAAAGAGAGAATGTCATTTATATGAATGTCAAAGATGTAAGGAAGTGCATACCTCTGGCGAAGCTGCAGACAATGAATATACGGAGCTCAGGGACGAGGAGGCCAACATATGGAAATGAGCTTCCTTCAGGCTTTATTTCTTCTAATATTGAGGGTGGTCTAGAATTACTGTCTGGCAGCGAGTGGGAATATCATGTACAAAGAGTGAGTGCTTACAAGAACAGCAAATGCAGACTTCCATTACACTTTTTTTCTTTTTCAATCAAGCATTGAATTGCGTCTCCTCACCCTTTGGGTCAAGGGTATGCGTTCAGTGTTATTCTCTATTTCTTTACACCTATGTGCCACGGCAAGTTAAATAATGGATATTTTGCCGTTATGTAATAAATTCAAACACTTTAAAACTGTTAGCTGGGAGAATACAAGAGCACAGTGGCATTGTGGGGAATGGCAGTTGTGTTACCTTTTATGTCAGCAGTCCACTGAAGCGAGGGGCTTTTTTTTTCTCCCTCATGCTGTCAATGTCAACATGCAGGATCAATCTGGACAAATATCATATTTCAACCTTGTGCTGTGTTTGTTGCACGCTTTCATTGGCCTTTGTTCAAAACTGGTGGCATGAAGCTAAAGTGATGTTGACTTGATACCACATATGTGTATGTACTGTCTTCTATTATTAATGTTTTTTTTGCATGTTTGTTTCACGATAAGCTAAAAGCCGGCCGAATGTGCCCGACATGCTGCCGACAGCCTGGATTCACACCCATTCACGCTGGATCTGCCCTTTCTCATCAGTACATTACATCTCAATAAAAGAAAGAGTCAACAACATCCCCCTATAATAGAGCAGTCCGTCAATTTCTCCCCTTACTGTGTCATCCCAGATGTGCACTTAAAAGTTAATCCCATTTCCAGGCGCAATTGGAAAATGTGGCACACTCGCGAAAGGCTTTAAAGCCTTTTCTTAGGTCGGGGTGAATGTGGTAACAAGGCCCAACAGAGCACTATTAGGGTGCATTTCAAATGTCGCCATGGTGTCATTGTGTTGCCTGACAGCTGTGAATGGCAGAGACAGAGAGGTCATAACGGGGAATTTCATCCGCTCTCCGGCGAGTAGCGAGCCGAGACGTGCGCCTCTGTCAAGGCAATCCGGAGGTCGGCTGACAGATAACTGATACCTGGGCTTTAAAAGAAATGAGAAACGAGCGCAAGTCTAGGGCATCATAATCCCTTTGGAAAGGTTTTCCATCTGTCACAAACGGTGGTGACTGGGCTTGGGTAATTTCCCCACAGGATTTACAGAGAACATAAAAAAAAAAAAGAAAAGAGCCATGTAATATTCCCCCTAACTCAGAGAGCCTGGCAGGGAGACAGAAGCGGCGGTGCCAGGTATGAAGGGATACACTGATCCACCCTTTTCATTTCACATGAAAAGCCAGGCTGGATGTTTGCATGGCGTGATAGGCATCTGTGGATCTTCTGAACATTTAGAAACTACTGTTTGGCCGTGTTTTGATCACATTTGATTGACAGTGTTGCAAAGCAATACAGAGTGAAGAGCACAGAGAAAAAGGACCCTGTTGCTCATATTGAGAAGCTGGTTGAGAAAAAGCCTGTGTGATCTGGTCCTGAATAAGGAGTGTGTGTTCCTTTTACTCCCCCTCTTCCAACTCTGTCTCCTAGAAATTGCGTCTATATATATATATATATATATATATATATATATATATATATATACCTGATATGCAACACCAAATATGTTTTGAAGGAAACATAATGCAGAAATGATTACGTTTTCTATTAACACAATGAGGAAATGTTAATTATTGTATCAGTAAAATGTTCACTGAAAACTTAATTAATTTGTCTTCTGCCAAAATAGGTTTTCCAATCTTGCAATAGCTGCTTAAAGTGACTGCTGCATTATTAAACTTTTTTATATTCAAGCTTGGTGAACATGAGGGAAATATTGCAGCCTGGTTTATTAC
>NC_041371.1:5850696-5940696 GCF_900634415.1 Cottoperca gobio | reverse complement strand
GCTCCGTCAGTCTGAGATTTCACTTCACCTGAGTGTTGATGGGAGCTCTCTCCGGCCATCCTGCCCAGCAGCCAAACACTGAGGCAGAATCCCAATCAAGGAGGTGATGAGAAAAACACTGCACAACTAAAAGTAATAAATACCTCTGATGCAGGGAAGGGATTGGGATAATGGGTTTGTCCCTGTTCTCATCTCCTTGTTTTTAATGAGATTATTACAAGGTCCTATTACCCAAATGACTTGTTCTGTCCTTCCTTAACTTTTACTAATTTACACCATCTATTGTTAGTACCTTAAAGTTGGGAGGCTATTATCACTGGAGGGCTCAGCAGGAACACAGCATGTACTTTGTGAGTTACCTTCTGGCTGTCTTTGGAGAAAGGAGACTTAAATGTCTACAGGAAAGGTTATTAGGGCTTACATTTTAGATTTAAGTTGAACTAAATCCCCCCAAAAATAATTAAGTGACCAAAGAAAATACAGTAACAAAGATGCATGCAAAAAGATAGCTGCACTTAAATGGCAACAGTCCACCTCTCTTTAATAAAGGTGGTACATGTTGCATGATGATTAATTGTTGGTATATCCATCTTATGGTGGATTATTGTTTAACCTACAAGCGTACTAATATGCCACTTGTCCTCTGCATGTCAAGTCCTTGTCGACAATTCCAGTAAAGTATATTCATACTTTACCATCTATGCAACTGGTTTTAGTTGAAAGTTTAGCAGCAGCATTATGTTTTAGTTGGATTCTGTTGAGTATATTCTGCTATATATTGATTAAAAGACTGATTTTCAACTGGCACACTTTCAGCCATCATCAACAGTGATCTAATCTATTGTTATTTTCTTGACGATAAACAAACCTTCTGCTTAATGATTCTCAAAATCACAAAGCACACCAATTATTTCCCCCAACATGTTGTTGGCAAAAGCACCAAATCTGTGCCTAATTAACAGAAACATGGCACCTTAAAAGAGCACCTTAACATCAGCATCAGACATCTTGATTTTGCTGACGTCGCCTCCCTGCAGTGATGAAGTGTTCTCCAGCGTGTGGTCAGTACACCATGACATCACTGTTGGCGGATGGAAGTCATTTCTAATAGTTGGATGAATCAGTACATAATAAAAGGAACACATGTTTCCGTTTGCTTCTGATGGAAGGACATGCGTCATACGTTGTTCCTGAAATAAACAGGATTGTTTCTCAGACGTCGGTTCACCTGTATTTGTTGATATATCTTTTGTGTATAACACGTCCAGACCTAAACTTAAAGCATGAAAAGGAAAAACTGACATTTGAGAGTTTAACAATATGTTACAGGCCATCGCCATCTTGTAAAGTGAGCATCCAACTGCAGTCCCCACCTTTTCACAGCGGTGACAGACCGTGATGTGGAGCTCGCTTAGCAATGCTGAGAGAGGCGTCTATTCTGATCAGCTCTACTCGGAGCAGGATATTTGGAGTGAACACTGTCAAAACCCTCAGCAGTCCTCATCTCAGCCGCAGACAACTCATGCCACAGCACATCAGTCAAAGACAGGCCTCAGTACCTTTGTCGCCATGAGAGAAGATTTGGTGTGAGAGTGTGAAAAAGTTTTCTGACGACATTTTTCTTTAACCCAGAGCAAATACATCTGGGTAGACGAGCCTCAATCCATGTTTAATCCACCCCACGATGCAAGAAGTGAAGGGAATAACAGCAAGGTATAAAACATTTTTTAGGAGAACGTTAAAAATATTTGTAGCATTTTTAAATGGTACCAAGATTTCTGTCACATTGACAGAGAGGCATTTAAATAAAAAGGTAATAGGATTGTGATTAATAGCAAACAGTAAGATGTGATATCTCGCCATCCTGCCGTCTGCCAGCATCTCTGTGCACGTGTGCTCGTCTCTCACCACCTACAGTATGTGTTGGCTGGTGCTTGTGTGTATGCATGTGTTCACTGTCTGACTCTATAAGCCAGGGGAGTCGAGGGAGTTGTCAGAAGGTGGTTGCCCTGGTTTCCTTCGTGAGAAAAGATGAGCATCTCTTGCACAACCCCAGAGGCTTGTGCAGGAAGAATACCAGTGAAATGTACCACCAAAGAGAAACAAAATAGATCCGATCTGATAGTGAGACTAATCAACACATCTGCCTGTTCTTCTCCTGTTTCTGTACCTTTGTATGAGACTTATCAGGCCTCATCAAACACCCGTTGTGACAGAGGAATAGAAGTCTTCCTCACACAACTTTAGGAGGCAGTTTGTTTGGTGAACTCTTTCCGCCAGCTGATGGATTTTGCGTATCCTGAGCGCAGCCTCCTTGGGCTTTGCTAAATGAATTAGGGAGGCCTGAGTAGCTACATTTTTAGCTTCATGCACTAGATGCACATTACCCCGAGCCCTTGAAAGCTTAAATACCTGCTGGGCCTCGCGATGACCGTTCGCCTGCCATCAATAGCCCACAGAGAGGTCGGAGAGGAAGAGAGACTGCACAGGATAGAGCGAGCGTTCAGAGAGAGAGTGGCTGATGACAGCTGAATCGATTAATTGAATGAGTGGACAACTCTTGCACAGATTGAGTTGCACTGCTGTGATAAAACAAAGTGCACATTATGTTTTAAAATGAGTAAAAAATGAGTTAAGCACCTAGAGGCCCTGCGATGATGGGGACTGCGTTCACTGCTTCACATCTTTTATAGCTGCAGAAGCTCCCCGTGCTTCGCTGCAGCTCAGACAGACGCAGAGGCACCAGAAGACGCCTTGGCTTTTCCTCCCAGGAGACTCGCATCCTCCCATCAATATTTAAGTTTGTTTATGTTTAGCTGTTCCACTTCATTGACCATGCTCAGCCTTACTTTTTATATGTTCTTTACTTATCTTTGTTTTCATAATGCAGCATGATCCACACTGTTGCTGCTAACAGTATACAATCAAGGTCTTCTATCATCTCTAGTATAGTGATTCAATAGGTACCAACAGCACTCTTTTCCCTTGAATTTCTCTTTCCTCCCCTATCAGCGTTACATTCATTGCACACTTAGCATGGCTGTAGCTATTATCAGCAACATTACAAAGTCTGCCAAGCAATGTTATCCCTAATAACATCCAGTTTAATGCTCACTTAGCTGAACACTAGTCAATGATTCGTGACAACCCTATAACTCTCACAAGAACCTCGCTGGTTCCCTGCCAGCTTTATCTGCGATCGAGATAGGACAAGATAACCCGATCACAGGTGCACTACATCAGTCTCTGCTGGTGTCAATGGGATTACCTGTCCTCTGTAGCTCAAACCGTACAGAGGTAGGGATGAAGCAAAAAAAAGCTGCAGAAATAGGTCAAGCACACTGATAAGGGCAGGTGTTCTTTTGAAGATATCTTTATAGTCTCTGGGGAAGTACAGCAAAACATTTCTACTTCAATAAAAGAGAGAAAGCTACTGTTAAAATCAGCTGTTCAAGAGGTTCTCTTCCATAATTGTTGGGTTGAAATCCAAAAATGAAACTCCTGATGTCACCCCGTGTCTGAGCTTAATGACGTTAAGAAGATCTCTTTCTCAAGCACCAGGGTTAGGGTTAGGGTTAGGGTTAGGGTTACGGTTAGGGTTAAACAACAATCTACCAACCGGTACGGATGTTGCATCTTGAGAGTAGCAGAAACATTAAATGTCCTGTGCATGGGAAACATATTTAGATCGAAATGCAAATCAAAGGCTCTAAAAGTACTGTCACAAATATGTAACAATGTAACAACGTTATCTTAACCGATAGCAATAATGGCCAAAACTATGAAAGAGAGTTGCAAAGTGAAGTCAAATAAAGTCTTTTATAATAATAAAATCCAACATCACAATCTTAACAGCAAGCTGTCTGCCACCCTCTGTCTTAAACCTTTGATTAAACTTGAAGAATAGAAAGAAATAATAGTAAAATTACAATATGAGAAAGAATCACAATGATATTGCCAGCAGACGTTAAGATTGTAAAATATAAGACAGCAACTGATGTGGATAATGTTGCATTTTCTGGATCTGAACTAAAACAATATTATGATATAAAGCTCATTTTAAAATCTAATTAAACTTGATTTAGGAATGAGGAAAGCAAACTCGTCTTAAGGCAGAGGCTTCAGACCCCCTGATGATACCCTAAACCCTTACGTCTAAGCAGGGCTTGTGATTAAACTCCTCAACAACAGGAGTGATATATGATATAGATATATATTCTTTGTTTAATATACAGCATTCCACTTTAATGAGACAGGTTCTCAGGTGTAGCTCGGGGGATGATGTCATTGTGATGAAAGGCAAAGTGGTCATGTCTTTCATGTTGGCAATCCTTCCATTAAATAACAGATGAAAGAGCAGCTAAAGAGAAAAGAGAGCCGGTCACGCCGGATAGAAAAGACAAAGCTAATGCTTAGAACAGGATTTCAAGGACAGGTGGCATTGTATCTCTGCTCTGACAATGAATCTGTCGACCTCTCTGTCATCTTGGCAAGAAGCTTTGACCTTGGTGACGGATTTTGCATTTGGCATCCTTTTGACTTTCCTCCAATGCCGACATGAAATAGAATCCAGATACTTTGAAGTGAGGTGTCAAAACACAAGTCCTAGCTTCCTGGTGAATAAGTTATGACAGAACCTCATGGAGTTAAAGTTTTATTCTTCAAGGTTTTGTTTGGAAGTTCAAACACACATATTGTACTGTTCAGTTGGCTTTCACTTAAGAAATGATATGATGGTGTACAATTTAGGATGACCTCACGAATGACGGTAATTTATTTCTTTTATTATTACAGGTCATTTAGCAGACGCTCTTATCCAGAGCGACTTATATTGAACTAAGTACAGGGACAGTCTCCCTGGAGCAACACAGGGTTAAGTACCTTGCTCAGGGGTACGCTGGTGGCAGGCTGGTATTGAACTCCCGACCTTCTAGTGTTTTGTTTGGAAGGTGTACCACTAGACCACCACCCATGTACTTTCTAAATTGTGGTTTCATATAGCCTCCTGCAACCCTGTGTCCTCGTATGAGGACATTACATTTTAGGTTTGCTGCTCCTTATACTTCATTATGCCAACCTTACACCTGTTCTCCTCGCTCGTAGACACTTTCCTCTGTACAATGCAGCAGGGATTGATAGTAGCTCACAAGAGTAAAAGGAGACGCATGTGAATAAAATGTCCACTGCAGAGGACAAGTCAATGGGCTGGGTCTCAGGAGGTTTAAAATAGATATCATACACAAACATATTTGTAACTTTTCAGTCATGGAAAACATTTAGTCGACTGTATTTTCATAATAAATCATTGAATCTTTAATAACTTGCATTTTCTCCAAAGCTGCACCAAGTTACAACCTTGTTGTTGTCACAGCCTTGTTTTTTAAGGTGTTCCTCCACAGCTTATTTTGGACATGATGGTGTTACAAAGAGCTTTATGTTTTCTTCCACACTGACGCAATGTGTGTGTGTGTGTCTGTGTTCGCCCCTGCTGCTGCTGCTGCTCTGATTGTGTGTGTGTGTGTGTGTGTGTGTGTGTGTGTGTTGTGTATGTTGCTACACAAATAAATGATCAGATAAATAAATTATTCCACTAACACACCTACTGTTAAGCCTTCTGGAGGCGCGTGAACCAACCTCAACAAGACGTCAGTAACAGGGAGATGCCCACTTGACTACACCAGGGAGACACAGTGGGCTCTTCCTCAGTGCTTTTGCTTTTCCTCGGCTCTCTATAGAACCACTCACTCATAGCACAAGCGGTTATTTCCATCCGTCTTCTGTAAGAAGAAAAGTGTTACAACACTCTACATGTAGCTCGTTATATTGATTTCAAACAAGGCGTCGTGATAGGGTATAGCAGTTTAGCTTGCCAAGATCTAATCGTCTATTTCCCCAACGCCACTGGATGGTGCGTATTCGCTACAACCTCCCGTCTCATTATCTTAACGTTCCCATCCCGCCCCCTCATTAAGTAAATCACTTCTTGAGATGCTCTAATGGCTCCTACAAATTGTTTATGGGGCAATTTAATTTGTGTGTAAGGAATCCTTATAAACAGTCTTGGCACACAGACGAGTAATTATACGTTTGGCTAAATAGATAATTGGATGAGCTTGAAGATAAATTAGTGCATCTGTGAAATTTTGGTCTTGTTGAGAAAGACAGACACTTCTGAAGAAATGCAAGCGATTGGATTTGCAGCAATTGCGTTCTATTAACATACTATTAGAATAATTTAAATGTGAGCTTGATTGGCAAGTGCATACAACCAGAAGGAATGAAAACACTATCTTTTCCAGGTTTGGTAAAAAAAAAAAAGATATTCTGTATTTGTATCGTGTCATCTCTGCAAAGAGCAAATATTGAACCACTTTGGGTCGGTGCGTTTACAATATCATCTAAGCTGCAGTACTATTATATATCTTCATTCAATAAGATGAACTCTCTCTGGAAATCTCACATATTGTTTCAGTTCACACAGGAATACCAACCTCTGACAGAAAGGATTCTTTCTATCGAGGTCAAGAACAATAAGGTGCAATATAGTCACAATGAGGCTGTAATGTGTTAGAAATTGAATTATTCTTCCATTAGTCTATTGATTCTCAGTATTTAATTTATTTATTTGTATTTTATTGACCGGACTAATAATGCTCTCAAGTTATAGGCATGAATTATTCAATTTATGAGACTGCAGTGTGTTGTACACGTACACATAGGCATCCTACATCCTTGTGGGTCTTTATGATGATATAGATTTAAGGCTTGAACAACATCACTGACCATTTCGGCAAATCGGCGGCGGCATGAGCCTTCTGTGGGCTCCCGTGGAAGTTTTCATCAGTGGAGCATCAAACATCCTGGGACTGTGTCAAACTGAAATCTCTACGCGGCAGACCCTGAATGATTTATGCATTTGTCATTTCTCATTTGTTGAAACAAGGTGTCGACGTTTGTGTTCCATTGCACCAGTCAAGCCTGCAGAGACGAAGCGGTAAGGATCGAGCAGACGCCCTTGAAGAGAACAGCAAAGTCAACCCGACAATTTGTCCAGTCGCGTCTCTTTTCTCAAGGATTTTGTCGCGACGATGCAACAGTAGTGACTCATTTATAAATCCTTCTCCATGATTCCAATAAATGATCTCACCGTGCAAACTTTCACATTGTCAAAGCGAGAGGATAGAAATGATCTCATGGCAGTCAACTGCTTTAATCCACTTTTACTTTGATGAAGAACTCATTGATCGTCTGCATAACTCTTTCTTTGACTAGATATTGCCGAGTAAATACTGCCGTTTGTACATACTTACTAATATTGGCTAACTTGCTGCATACAGATATGTGTACATCCTACCTCACTGCAACTTTGTTCCTAAATTAAGAGCACATTACAAATCAAAGAGGGAAAGCAGAGCTACGATTACACCACGATAATGATTAATAGGGCTCAAACTGACGGATACGCAGCTTGTTTTACAGAGTCCATTCATCATACTAAGAATCACACTCGTTGACGACTATCAGATGGAACCAAAACATTTCAGTCACTCAGGCATTCATAAAAAGTTTGCGGGGAGGATTTGGAAAATGCAAAAGTCATCGAGGACGATAATACAAAGTGTGATGGTCCTGCACCAGATGTAGTTTTACCCAAATGCATGGATTGTAAAAAGTAGTACAGTCCAGCACTAATAAACAGGACAAAAACTGCAAAAGCAAGGGAGAAGCAACGAGTCATGTGATATCTCTGGTTAATTGTGTTGTCCATAATGTGGCTCGTTCATATGCACTGTGAACAGTGGGTTTTGGACTCTCTCCATGAAAACGTGTAAAAGTTATTTGACAGTTAGTTATATATGGCCACCTTAAACTTATGGGACATCATATGCAAGCGATAGCGTGCAAAAAGAAGTACTGTATTCAGATCAATCTTGCATATACTCACGTACACCCACACACAACTTTTGGGGAAGCTTGGCCTCATCCTGTCAGTGCAGGCGCTGACAGACAGGCATTTGCTGTGTGTGTCAAAGGAAGTGGTCCAGTATAGACTTGAGGGATTCACTAACTGAACACTGAACAGGGGAAGAAAGAAGGTGAGAGAGAGAGAGAAGGAGAGACAGACAAAGAGATAAAGAGAGAGAGAGAGAGAGAGAGAGAGAGAGAGAGAGAGAGAGAGAGTGACAGACACAGAAGAAGAGAGACCGAGCGGTAGAGGAAATGTGTGTTTGTGTGTGTGTGTGTGTGTGTGTGTGTGTGTGTGTGTGTGTGTGTGTGTGTGTGTGTGTGTGTGTGTGTGGTTTAAAGTGCCCCAGGCTAAACCACGTGTGAAGATGGCTGGGCCTGAGAACTCCCTGCTGCTGGGGAACAAGACAAAACAACAAGCCCAAATGTATAAACTTTAACACCCTGTCTGTCCTTGTAAATGCATGAGCAATATTCACAGCACACTTTGCATTTCACTAACTCTAGAGCTCTTTCAAATTGTGGTTCACATGCAGGTACTGACGTAGGTTAAACTGAAATATATTGCTGAATTTAGAAGTCAAAAGTGTATTTAGAGGAATAAAAGCGCAGTGTGGTACTAACAACCTTCAATTATGTATTGGCGGGGTTTATGACTGAATAGAACAATTTGTCACTCAATTAAGGAGTATTTTTGTAGATGACTCACATAATATGACGTTTTTTAAAAGGAATTGACCATTTACTAAACCTCTCGTCCAAACAGCGACGATCCAATCAAAGTTCAGCAACCGTAACTAGGCACGGCGGCAGGTCTGTCGAGCTTTGGATTTCTCCACAGGCTGAAGCAGTGCGAACGGCTTGCTAGTTACAGCTAATTAAATCTGCCGGTGACGGTCAACACTTTAGATGGCAAAATCAAAATAGTCGATAGAATTAATATCATAGATTCCGGGAGGTAAACATCATCAGCTTCTGCATGTGTGCTGAGCAGAAGGAGAAGTGTAACAACAGTGAGGCAGTGCTGTATTTAAGAAAAATCATTTTATAGTTTAAGTAGAAATGCCTAATTTAGATGTGCACCAAAAAGTCTAAGCTATATCCTGCAGCACTGCAAGGGAATCACTCAACATGCAGCATCAGAGCTCTGACGGAACATTTTCCAAATCTGAGACAGGACGCAGAGACAAGATACTTTGAAAGTCAAAAGGCTGAGGGCATAGGGAATGACTCTAGCACAATGGTAGTCTGCTCAATGTTCAATTATTGCTGATGAAAGGGACATTTTGTGGGGCGGACATCAGAGAGTGGGATTAGTGAAAGTGATTTCCTTGTCCTGGGTTGTTTGACAAAGTCTGCCTGTAATCCTCTTGAAAACGTTGCCGTCTTGGTTTTTTCCTGACTGTTGGCTTTCCTCTGAGCTGAAGATGGCACACAGAGCAGGAAGAAGAAAAAAAAAACGATGTCCACTTATGTCTTGAGGAAGTGATCCAAACCATACAGACATACATTTGTACAGTGTATATTCTTTTTCAATATTAATGTAGTTTCAGTATCAGCTGAAAAATGAAGCGTGACCTAAATTCTAAAGCTCCAGTACGATCTGTTCGCCTTTCCCACCGCTGGCAATAACACAAATCCTGAAGTGGAGATGAAACGCATCATCTTTCTGACTTAAATAGAAAAGCACAATGTTTCGTTACACTTAAAAGTAATATAAGTGCAACAATGTATACAGTGCATAAGTACATTTGGTTGTTTTGTGTAAGGAGGCAAATTATTCCAGTGTGCTGATGATCGTTATTAAATGTTTAATGCAGCACTTAAGCACCGATGCTTTCTTTTCCAGAATCATTTATGTATGAATTACTTTTCTGTAATTCCTCCCAAACACTGTTTCTGACTATTAACAACATATCCCGATGCATTAAAGCTTATATTCTGAAAATCAAAAATGAGATTAGTCGAAATTGCTTCCAGTGTAATTTCAATACGCGTCGGAAAATGTGATTGTTTTTTTTTTTTTCTCGTGGCGGTGTCTCATCCAGCTCCACGATCCAGCCAAGTGGATCCAAAAGACATGAGGATTTAATAAAGCATACCAACATTTGGCAAACAGTCACCATTTGAATAAGGCAGGATTATAAAGATGGAGCATGCTATTAGCAGTGAGATCCTGACTGCCTGAGGCGATCGCAGAGGAAAGATTTACCCCATAGTGTCCTTTCTGACAGGGAATGAAGAAAATAATACCTCATTTCCTTTTAACATGTGCATGTGCATGTGCATGTGCATGTGCATGTGCATGTGCATGTGCATGCATGTGCATGTGCATGGCAAACAGACAGAAAGATAGAACAATAGAAAAGAAAGAAAGAAGTGTACTGACTGACCTCGTGCCTCCCTACAGTGAGCAAGCGGTTATGTGAAATGCACTATAACCGTTTATCTACCAAGGAGCTCCGTATGGTGTGTTTTTACAGTAACACTAACAGTTGTGCAAACACACTTTACTTATCCAGTGTTGGATGAGAACATCTCAACAGTGTAGTGATTGGTTAAGGGTCATGTTTAACCTAGCTTAGTACAAACACCACAAACAAAGGGTTAGCTTAGCCCCTTGTGTGACCTACGTGCTTCTAATGTTATTCCGCATTAAGTAAAACATTGTCGTTCGGCATCGATTTACATTTTCAGAGGTATCTTTGTAACCTTACAAGTGTTTACCGTCTTCCCAGGATGAGAACATCTTTGAGTATTTCCACCGGTTGTGCCCAGCTTTTGAGCAACAGCTGACAATTTTGAAAAGGATAGGGAAAATACATTTTATTGGACGCACAGCTTGCCCATCCACCAACCGGACCTCCACACCCTTATTTCTGCCTCGCCAAACAATGCTTCTTGCATTGGCCCTAAATGATGTGAATTGTCAAATATTAATGTAATTCCTAATTTAAAAAAAAGGTTTCGCTCCTGACATGTTTGAAGACGTATAATACTAGTTAAATTCTCTTGAAATAACATCAACTTCAATGGAAGAATTCAGAATGTGGTTTGGAGTTTCAATTTCCAAACTGGACCACAATTTCCTTCCAAACTAGTCGTCATAGAAGTCAGATTTAAAAGTGAGCGCAGAGAAACTTTACTTGCCAGCAGCCTCCAAACTCTGCACATACATCACTCTGCAGAGTGAAGCTCGAGCATCAAAGTGACGGAACAATAAGCAAAACACATTTTTGACTGCAGGGGGACTCAAAGCTGCATCAGCAGTCAACATTGTCTCCTTCAACCATGACCACAAACCTTTCTCCTAAATTCAAGGTGCTTGGTACTTGTTGTCATTTTCTAAATTCATTTCAGCTGAATGTCACCATTCCCCTTAGGTTGATTGGAAGGTTATTGAGGTCACCTGATGAGCAGGGTGTGGGTACCGGCATAATTAAGATTAGCGAGCAGCTCGGTGCAGCGTTTCCTCTCTTGTCCAATCACGGTGTGACGACGCCCTTTCTTAAGGGAATTAAATCCAGTATTTCCACCGGCTGTTCCACCCAGGGCATTCTGATCCTTCCTTGACTTAATGCACACCACATTTCAGCAGATATTGTCAGCCAGAAACTCTTGTCTTTAGACAACTGTCTCTGCCGTCTTGACTTTTCTGATTGGGGGTGACTTTGAGTATTCTGAAAATAAGGCAGAGTGAATAAAAAAATAGAATAAAATCACCTTTCCTCTATGTGTTCATGCATCAGTGCAGATGTTAGTACTATGTGTGCATGTGTTTATGCTGGCCTAACGATAACCTAAAGCCTGCAGGCTTTGTTTTGTTTATTGGTTTATTACTGTACGAAGAGACATTTGTTTATTATTGAAGAGGCGTTCATTCATTATTATTTAGGACACATTTTTCATTATGAAGGCACTGAGATTTGTTTCTCCAAGTAAATATTTATTATTTCTACGCTTCTCCCCGATCAGCTGAACTCTGGGGACTCGGTGCTGCCACGCTTCTTTGATGCCTCCCAAAGATGGAAGTGGAAGACACTTGGCCAGCATGAGCAGAAACTACAAAAGCCATGAAGACGGCACACGAGACAATAGTTCAAGTTCAATAGCTATGTGTGTCACAAGATGTCTGGCAGTTATTAACAATGGAACCATGGCAGGGGGGGGGGAAACATTGGAGCTAAAAGAAACAAAATGCTTCACATTTGGTGTCATGCTCGTCTGTGCAGCTGGACATTTGGATTTTGAACTTGGCCGCAACAATAACACGAGTAAAACTAAGTCCTATGATTTAGATAGACATGCTTAACCTTTATAGACTACAAGAGATCTGATTACATGTCAAAAGCACATCGAGGCTTCTGCAAACGTGCAAACCCAGGTGCATGTTTGTCCTTTTAATAGAAATGTAACTACACAATATCCATTCGAATTCTCCAAATGGTATTAAACCACTCCTGCGACCGTGGCGACCGGGTGTACAGTATGTGTCAATTTATTTGCGATGAAGGTGTATTAGTGCTTTAATCTCCAGACTGGATTAAAATGCCAGAGACAGAGTGTGGGCAAATCCATAGCTCTCTATTCACAGAGGAGTGCTGGCCCCTACGCATATGTATAATCTGTTTAGTATGCCCAGGCAGGTCCAGTGCCTTTCCTTCAGATGCTCATCCCTTTTCTCTCCATCTATTGAATTGTAATAGGATATTTAAATGTAAAGAATGATGTTACACATTAAGAGGGAGAAGAAACAATTCCCTGTGGTGGCCATTACTTCTCCGCTAATGGGGGAACACCCTGCTGAGATATACAGCGTAGTGTTATCTGGTGACAAATGTTGGTTTTTATGCATTGTGGTTTTCACACAAGTCACGATGTGAGCCGTAAATTGCCTTTTTTTTTTCTCAAACAATAGGGATTAACTCCTCCATGGGATGATGATGTAAAACGCTTCATATTCTTACTTGTGTCTGTCATTATAGATCAATTTCCACATCCATACACACTACTGTATTCATTCAAGATGATCAAACTTAAATATTTTAAAGCTAAATGAGTTTGCAGACATATAGAAGTGTGGTACAATATGCTGAAATGCTACAGTTAAAGAAAGACTCATTTTAAATTGACCAAAATGCGTCTGCATAAGTGTTCATGTTCCAGGCCATCGCCCTTCCAATTATGCACCTTTAAAGGAACACTTCACCAATCATTCACCTTATGTTGTCAGTGGTAGGGGCTTGTCTTTGGTTTGCACAATACATCCCAGTGTGTCGTCTGTTAACCACTGAAGAAACCAAAGAAAGAGCAGCCTGCACACTGGGGAAAGCATTAGCTGAAACAGTTGTGCTTAAAACTCCTTTGCTTCACAAAATAATACGTATACTGATTATGCACCTGGTTAAAAGGTGTAGTGGTCCTGTTAGGAACAATAGGAGGTAATATATGATAGAAGTTGTCCACAATAGACATTTGTAACTGCTTTACTGGGACATTTAATGGAACAGAGACATCGTTAACATTATTAACCACACCTGTGCATTTCATGCTAAGACAAGTCAACACATAAGTTTCATAATTTAAAGATGTATGCTTGAAAGTTAATCACTGAAGAAATGTTAAGACAAAAGGTTTTATTTTCATACAGTTGTCGCACAATTATTAAGCAATTATTTCTAAATGTATCCTAGAAATAAATGCGAGTGTCTTCTCTATTCTTTCTTCTTCTTCTTCTTCTTCTTCTTCTTCTTCTTCTTCTTCTTCTTCTTCTTCTTCTTCTTCTTCTTCTTCTTCTTCTTCTTCTTCTTCTTCTTCTTCTTCTTCTTCCTTCTTAAAACAAACCCCGACTGTTTGCTTTTGACCTGTCGTTCCTCACCTGCCCACCAGAAGTTTCCTGCCCTTGCTCACCCAGCTGCTCCTTATCAGAAATTAGTCTCAGTATTTATAGAAGAGAGCTCAGCTGCTGTCAGTTCACTGCTGCTGGTGGTCTATGTTGTGTGTGTAATTCTGCGTAGCCACCACACGCTGGTTCTTATTCCCCCCCGTACTGTAACATCCAAGCTGGTTTTGCCTCTTGGTTCTTCCTCTGTGTTTAATTCTGTGAAAGACTTTCAAACATCTGGCCAGTGTGATGAAGATAGAGCTGCCAGGTATTGAGAGATGGTAGTGCTTCAGCTGCTAATGCTAATGCTAATGCTAGCTGAACTCGAGTCAGACATTTTAGGAACATCAAAGCAGGAAAAGCACAGGTGTAACTTTGCTAACATTAAAAACTACTGTGTGTTATTTCTGTGAGCAAGTTCCCCAGAGCTGGTATTGTGCATGCCGCCTTACTGGGACATTTGTTTGAACTTGTCGTTAACATTTGTTTCAAACGTGCTTTTTCTGCCATGGGTGAGTCAAAATATCTGCTGTGAAAATAAAGAAGTTCTATATTCTGCACTGTCAACCGTGTGAACTTAGCAAGTGCAGACAGTCTATACTCAAAAATGTATTCATAGAGGAAAGAGTTGACCTTTTTTAGACGATGCATGTACAAAGGATTGACTTTATGCAAAAGTCTCTTACTTCTCTGGAAAGTTTGCAATTTAGTTAATATTTAAAGTCTTGCACTGCACAGGTGTTGTGAACTACAGTTTGTCATCTGCTGCAAAGAACAGAAAGAGTCCCCTACAGAGCGCACATTAAAGGGGATGGACTACTGCCTGGAGTGTCATCACCTTTAATGTGCTCACATGCTGGTGACTGTGGGAGAGTAGATGGGGTGTGTTGTGTTTATTGAAAAGTGACAGTGTTAAGGCACATGCCAATTGTTTGCCTAAAGAAGAGTGCAGACCTCCAGCAAGGCCATGTGCCCTATCTCGCAATGTTAACAAAAGTGAAAAGTAGTTTGCGTATCCATCCTGTGTTTTGAATCCACTCTGAAATTAAATGTGTTCTTCCAACGCTAAACCCTGTCACTAAGTTTCATGGAAATCGGACCGGTAGTTTTCCAGTAATCAGTGCTGACAAACAAACAAACCGAATCGAAAAACATAACCTCCTTGACGTAATAATGCAATGACAAAAACAATCTCAAAACTTTCCAGTGGTTTTATGGAAAAAGGGGAAGAAGTAGCAGAAAAATCACCGCAAATAAATTCTACTTTGGTGAAACTTTTAAAGTAAACAAGTCTCATTCATCCGTCTCGAAAAACTCCTCTGTAATCCTTTTGTAGAGCTTCTTTCCCAACAGGCGTGATTCCATTACCGTAAACAAATATATGATCAAACATATGATGTTGTGAAGAAATTTACTTTTTGCAATGACTAGCTATCTTGGATAATTACCCGAGTGCCTGAGTGTGCTAACAAAAAGCTTATACTTCTGTGTGATGACACCCAGCTGATCCATCTTCAAGAAGGCGGCACAGGAAAGGCGACACTTTTTAAAGTCATGAATACAGCAGCAGAGGGTCTCTGTCTCTGCTGTATGTGTAAATAGGCGATTTACACACAGGAGATTGTGGATTTGTGCAGTTAGAGGTACCGACGTCCCTGGCGAGCACGCTTCTCCTAAACCAACCTGCCATTCAAGTTAAATCGCACCAATCCCTCCTTCTCCACAGCAACACAGGCTGTCAGCTGTGAGTATCAAACTGTAGGAATGCTTTACCTGACATTGGAAAAAAGTTTCAGGGCTTGACATTAACGCTTGCCCACGGCAAGTAAACTCTGTTTACGGCAAATGAAAAATACGCTTTTTCAGCCACTCCCCTAAGGGCGAGAGTTTTATAGTCAAACTCGCCTGTCAGAAATGTAAAATGTAAAAAAATAACAAAATTACATATGTAATATATAAACATATATAAATATATAATATATAAAACATATGCTCTCCTAAAAGCAACCAGACTCCATTAAAAAAAAGAGTAATTTTGCCTCATTGATCATTGTAAAACGTTAACACCTCCCAAACAGCTTTATTAAACCCTTCCAGATCAAACGTTGTTTGTTCTTTTGTAAGCTTTCTTCTCGGCAGCAGTGGAACGGGATGGATTCTGCACAAGATGTAACGTTAACTAAACATCACAGCTCCGGCAGAGACTTAACTGTTTCTAATGACTGAGATACGGCAGCAGGTGCTGCATATGGCTGACACATGCCTAAGACTTGCAGTTTATATATCTTTGTTTTTCCTCTTTTGACAGGTGATCCAAACTCTTGTGGGTTGTAAAAGATTAACTGTTCCACTGTTAGTCGCCATGTTGGAACGTTGTTTTGCCCTCCAGGTCTCCGAGCAATAACTTGAAGGTCTAAGCTCAAACACATTTAAATTAAATCTTACAGCTACAGTATGTTGAGTTTTCTGTTTCTGTCCAATGCTTGTATTTCTATTGCAAAATAGTCCGATATAAAAACACTATTCACACTTGCAGCATTTATCAGAGATAATGTTGCAACTTGAGAATCATGGTGTAAATTGTTAAATTTGTTGGACTTTTTGAAAGCAGCAATAACACACATGAACCTTCATGGCGTGAGTGTACAGAGTGTGCACCAGTGGTGAAACACTTGCATAGTAACACAATACACACAATGCATAGTAGGCTATTATTATCACCGGAGATAAACAGCAGATAAACAGATGCACATTCAGCATTAAACCACTATTTTCATTTATCTTTCCCCCGGGTCAACTCCAGACATTCATTATTTGCCGATTCAGGTGTTTTAAGTTACTTTAATTCGTCTTAGTTGCAGTTATTTTTTTATATACTGTATTTTTTAAGGTACAAACTATGAAATTATGAGGACAAGTGTTTTCTTGCAATTTAGTAACAATGCAAAACCCCCAAAATAGCTGATCACTGTCAGACTGTTAAAATGTATAAATTCAGAGTTCACCAATCTCCACATCTCTTGCGCTCCAAATATGTCACCACCAAAAACATCAGGGAGCCTCCGTCACATCCTTCTCCCACACAGGAGTCAAGCGAAACTGCAGGGAAGCTTTGTACATGTGTCAGTGTGTGAGAGACAGAAACAGAATTATTCACTGGAAGAATACATGATGATAAACGGTCGTGTGAAAGATAAACCATCTTATGTGAAATGATCTAAAAGGTTTGTATGGAAAGAGAGAGAGAGAGAGAGAGAGAGAGAGAGAGAGAGAGAGAGAGAGAGAGAGAGAGAGAGCCTTGAATACTGTCGATCTGTGCAGGAAACACTGGCGCCCATGTGTTTACTCTGACACTCGTGAGGTTCTCAAGTAAAACATTCAATTCACTCAGGCTGAACACAGTCAACTGTGCAGCATTGCTATGACGCTTCATGTCTGCAGACTTAAGACAAAGATGCAAAAATGTTGTGTGTTTAACAAAGAACCATATTTATTATGTAACGTAACTAAACAAAAGGCATAGAAGCTTAAACACACTCTGTGTAGTACAGAAAACTAAACATGTACTATGCATGTCATATTTATATGTTTGTTTGCATGTGTGTCAAGTGGCGTTATGTACAACAACAGTCTCCTTAAAGATTCTTTCATATACGACTAATTAGCAACAGAGATAAAGTTTAGCAGGAAGCGTAATAATGCCCGGATTACATATTATTAAAACAATATTTTTTGCATTAACATAATGAGGAAATGTTGATAATTAAATATCTGACAAGTCACACAAATGTTGATACTGAAGGTATCAGTAATACTTATGTATTTATTTATGTATGTATATATATATACAGACAGCATTATCAACATGAGGTTGTCTCACAGCATTTTAAAATGTGTACAGCATACAGTGCACAGCAACAGAGGAGGAATCCTACCAGGGACAACAAGTCAAATATAAAGCACATACAATATTATAGTGGAAGGTGAAAGTGAAAAAGTGTCTGGCATGACGAGTATAGAGTATAGAGCCAAATTTGATCGCCCCATTGGACCGTTTTAGGACGAACAATAGTAAAAAAAAAACACATTTTATTTATTTACTTCATGCCATGTCTCTTAAATGCCAAAAGTATCGCCACGTACCAAGCAAATGTTCATCTTTCCATAAGACCTTTAGTCACAAAATATAGAAAAACACAACACAACTGTTTATGAACACCAGGTAGCGAACTCTGATTCCTTTGAAAGCCGTTATATCCTTTATTTATTGGTAAAAAGCAACTTTAAATAGAGGGACAATCCTACTGTACTTGCATAATCACAGCCTGCCTAACAACATAATGTCTTTCTCTTACAAACCTTTAAAAAAGGTGGCAGTTTGTGATCACATGACTCTGTAGTGTTTAACCCGGGGGATGCGTTGCTGCAGGCGTGTTGCTGGAGTCACTAGTGAGACAAGGAAATACAATCCAGGAAGTAACAGCTTGTTGCCATCAGTCCAATTTTAATCAAAAGCTTTCTTTGGTCAAATAAATCACATAATGACAAACAAGATAGCGTTAGACTTCTTCGAGTGGTTCTTCGATTTGGAATCATATGCACAAATCTTTTTAGCATAATATTTAGCCATGTGCAAAGGAAAATATGGCAAAATCTTCCTACAGCAGCGCGGCACACAAACAACAGAAGGGGACTAGAAATGAGAATTTGTGCACTATTTGCTAGACTCTCAAAATCTTAATGGTGATTGACAGCCATAAACACCTACGTACATACATGGAGTTCAAAGGGGTTCATTTGCATCCACAACAAGATGGTTTTTGACAATTTCCCAGCTGCTCACTGTTGGAAACTTTCTAGAGATAATGATCCTCCCTGACAGATTTGGTGCAATCAAACCTGTTTCTGCAGGTTCTTTTCATTGCGCATACTCCACCCTAACAAGGACATTTTCAGAGCTAGGTAGTGAGGTGTGCAACTATGAGGAAACTGTGTCCAAGAGAAAGTTTAAAAAGATGATAATACTGTAATGACTAGCTGTGTCCCAGTCGAGCAACGATATGACGGTAAAGAATTCAACTGAGTTCTGTCCCATTTTGTTGTTTTTGTTACGATTTTTGACCAGCCCTCAGAGAGAGATGTAGCTGTCGACAGGAGCCGGTGTGTTTGAAGTTGTCCAAAGGAAGAGAGAAATCCAGGCAGAGAGAGAGAGAGAGAGAGAGAGAGAGAGAGAGAGAGATGCAGAGACAGACTGACAGATGGAATGAGAGACGCCAGTGATTCATGGCATGTCAAAGAGCCTTGTGATGGTGAGTGGAGGGGGGAGACAACCTCGATCTCACCCCAAGAACAGTGGCATTGTTGTTCTCTTGTTCATTATTCCAACCACATGTGGTCTAAATGTTGATGCGATGCAGTGTTAATGTTTCAACTCGTGCACCTTACATCTCAATGTGTAACCACAAAGGGTAGTGGCATCGAATTACACCCGATGGATTCGCTTGTCCGACAAATACCTGTGGAAAAGGTTATTGCGGCATTGTATTGCACTTAAAACTTAAACTGGACTGCTCACTATTTTATTTAATGTGTGGTGCGAATAAATACTGAGAAGAACACAATTGGTTACAGCCATTTATTAAAGATGCTGTATAGCTTAATTGTATTTTAGAAAAAGGCTAAACAACTTCCTGAAAAAGTGGGTTGCTGTGGTTTTTACACGAGGAAATATTGCATTTGGAGGAGACAATGTTTAGCCACAGATGAATATGCATTGAGTCCTCCAGGGAGAATTTACAGCAGCAGGATGGTTTATACGGGACTCAAGATAAATGGCGTTCATGACGATGAAAGAACATGTTGCCCAGCACAAAAAAAGTGTCTCACTAATGTGTTGGTAATAGTTTTTCGACACAGAAGAGAAAGCTAGGCTTTGGATGCAAAGGCAACAATTGGTAGTCGGATCATTTCATGCTTAGTTTCGGCTTTTTTTTTTGTTTGTTTGTTGACAGTCAGACAAATATTGATTATCGCCTGCCTTACTATTATAAAAAAACAAAGAAAAGAAAAAGAAACCACGCACTGCAGAAAGCCAATAAATGCCGTCGAACAGATAATGACTAATACGTTCCATTGCTGTGTTATAAGAAGACAAATATTAGCCAGCATGATACTTCAAATTTCCTTAGAAACTGTATTATTGCTGTGTAATTGCAGTATAAGTAACTTCTCACTCTGGTCCGACTGAGTCTTCAGATTGCAATCCTTTTTCAAACACAGTCAGTCAGTCCAATCGACAGCACGATTGATTTCCTGATTAATGTCCCGGCCCACCTTCTAGCATTGAAGCCTAGAGACATAATTTCCTTGTGAGCATGATCAATAGCTGCATCAACATAAATAAATGCTGGAAGAAAATACATTTTGTTTAGTTAGTGCACCAAGGCCAAACACCTAAGTAATAGCCTTTTACCCGTTTGCAGCCTCTGAATATTTTTATGGAATGAAGTTACAGAGTGCATTGGTGGGAAAACAGATTCAATACAAACGATAAGACATTAAAGGTTTGTAAGCTATGCTAAATGATCTCTTGCGTAATGCTTTGGGTCGAAGAGAAACACAAACTAATTCAGTTGTAGGCATTCAGGTGCAAAGTGAACGGAAGAAGTGCGAGCTCGACCTCGCGTGTAACGTTTGCCGGTGATTGCAGTGCTACGTGCAGGTGGGGAAGTTGCCTCTCAGTGCTGGACTGCTGACCTCTCTCTAGCTTGCCTTTGCACGACGAGCAGAGATAAAATATGTAGCAGGCAGTCATCTAATTTTAGCTTCCAGCTCTTCCATCATCACTTTCTAAGTTTTGTGCTTAAAAGAAAGGTCTCTTGGTCTCATCATCATCTCCTGAGTATATTTCAGGGTGATGTCTACAGTGTAGGACGTATGTGGTTTTGCGACTTTGACCGGAAAAGGTTACACTTGAGGTCATGAAACATAATGTACCATACACGGCAGACAGCTATCAGAGCATACAATTTCATTTGGATTTTAAAAATGTTAGCATAATTGAAGTACCTTTTTAATCGTTGTTTTCCCTAATGCAGTACGATGTTCAAATTTTCATTAAAATGCATTCGAGCATAAAAACCTCCACAGTGGCTATCCTTTATCGTCCGAGTCCCTGGTGTCGTAAAACGATCCTAAACAAAAAGTGATTCATTTGTAGTTTGCACAAGACCAGTGTTGGTTCCTGCCACTGATGACTTTGAGAGAATAATTAAAGTGTGAGCTGAGTGTTGCTCAAGGATATTTTACATGCAGTAGAAGGGATGGGACGGGGAAGCGGCCAGAGATATTGATTACTGCTGGGATTACAGCACCATGAGCATCGCTCTCAGTCCAACAATGTAATCATCAGCCTTCTACTTGTAATGCGCAGGTCGCCACTGCCTCACCAGGGGAGGGAAGGAGAGAGGCAGAGGGAGAGGTGCAAGTGGACGCAGAACAGATGGATAATGTTTCATCTGCCATTGTCCTTCAACTCTTGATTAATTTAAGGTTGAAATTTGCAGACTGGGAATTTGTTTTTTACAGCAGGTTTAAAGGAGCTGTGTGACACAGCAATTACTTGGATATCAGTGCCTGGTGTTTGTTTATTGTCAAGAATATCTTTAGGAAATAATTGTTTTGTCTAACACCTGCTCTGTAAATGAATTACATCCAATGCTGTGGAATAAGGACGTATTCTTTGCAGAGTTTACGCCGTTTGTTTCCCTTTTACTCAGTAACTGTCACCACGGCTGTTAGCTCTAGATTGGATTCAGGGAATGCACTGATGTAAGTTGGCAGATACTTTTGGAAAAAATCTCCTCTATGAGAGTTTAATCTTCAAAATGCATGACAGTGCTGATGCAGCAGTTCCCCCGGACTTTTAAACAAATATTTTTCACGTATCTTCCATAAATCTATCAACTTCCTCAATCAGAGCTGCCTCGTATTCATATATATATATATTCATACCCAGATATCTTTCAAACATTGATTTTAAAATGTTCTAAACTATGAAGCGTAACCTCCTACTCCTCCCTCTCTACCTTCAGCTCTGCAGTCCTTTTTCATTACTGTGATACATTTGTTGTGGAGCTTGTTTGGTAGGAAGATGTGTCACAATCTGACTCTTCTTCTTATGTAAGTTAATGGAGATCTATGAAATCTGTATGTGGATATATTGATAGAGGAAAAATGCTTAATAATGGCAGAAAGTATAGTGAATGGAATACAATTCAATCTGCTGCACCACATCTGGTAACTCACATTGTCAGATCAGATATCAACCAGGTGTAGAAACGGTCAATACAATGCCACCACATTCTTAGGAAGAAAATGCACCCTGCAGGTTCAAAGGTCACCAAACTCCAAGCTCTTCCTGCTAGCTTAAGCAAGCAGGACAAAAAGTACAAGTAGTAGCAGTAGCTAGCAAGTCCCAAAAGGTTATTTAAAAAAAAGAATGATGCCCGTCCTTTGACCTAGGACGCACCATGTTTGTTGACAAGCCCCCCCCCCCCCCTGACAAATGTGCATATTGTGGATGTGGCTGGAATGGAGAGAATCCTTGTTAATACCAGGACTAAACAAGAAGGCCCGTGGATTAGATGCTATATCTAGATAATGAGTCACATGTTGATACCAGGATTAAATGGGGCTTGTAAGTAAATTCAAATGAGACATTTGTGGATAAAGAAATTCAAACTTTTAAACATGAACCTGCGTTAATTGATTTGTGGGCTGTTCGGAGGCAGAACAACAAGCTGTAAACACAACATTACATTTAAGTTTACTTCTTTAAAAACAAACTTTCAAACTGTATTTGTGATAGAAGTTTTAACACTTGTGTGCATTAAACTCTTGACACACTTGTGTATGTATGGCTATAACATTCCCATATAAATATGTGACATTATTGTGGACGCTGCACAGTCGGCTATTGTTCTCTGTTTGAATGCACTCGCACTTTGAAGAGGAAGTGCTCTCGAGATGGTCAAGGGTATTTCTTGGAGTTCTTTGAGGTGCCGTAGCCCTGGGGCGTCCCTTGAAACAACTCCCCATCCGAGGCAGAGAAGCCGGGACATCTGAAGTAAACGGGCCAGGTGACATCACAGTGTTCCTGTCTTCTCCCTGCAAAGTGTCACACTTGCCAACTGTCTGGCAAAAACTTTCCTGCAACTTCTCGCCATGGATTCTTATATAAATGGTACTGTGAAGGTATAAGTGTGCAGGAGTGGAACGCTGAGGAGTAACACTTCTTAGTACGAGAGCTTGCCTGTACATATAAAAGGCCTATCATCGTGCATTTACCCCAACGCAGTAAATTATTTCTCTGCACATACACGCTGATTATAAGTAATTACTACAGTATTTATTTTTCTACTGTGTGAATTGATAAACAGGCTTGTGTGTGTGTGTGTGTGTGTGTGTGTGTGTGTGTGTGTTGCATGCTAGGACACATTTATATTAATGGCTCTATCACCAGATGGCACCTACCAGTTGGTTTATCATCGTGGAGGAGAGACAGCAGTCCGTGCTGTCAATACTCAATCGAGTCATGCCTGGTGGTGGTGGTGGCGGAGGATCTGTGCTTGATCCTGGATAATGACACCATCCAGCCTCATACGGGGGCAAGTGGAGCTACTTCTCCTCAGGGCTGTGGGAGGGGAGGTAGATAAGCTCCCATCTGACTGAACAGGATGACCAAGGAAATTGTGGGCGGTAGTAAGGCTGTTTAAGATACAAAATGGAGACACTGAAACCTCACGATGAAATCTATATTTTCCTGCAAAGACGGATCAAACTTCACTTTTACTGCATGTGCCTGTAAAATTAATACGGTTACACAAATTTGACTTGCGAAAAAAGTGTGTCTCTCAACTTCCTCAACAAAACAAAACACAAGAGAACAAAAACAAAAAGGCTCCTCGAAACACAACACTAAATCTAGCCAAAGTACAGCTGGAATGTCAGCACCAGTAATTGCGTCGGGTCACCCTTTACAGATGCCAGTCAGTGAGATTACACCATTTGTCTAAATACAGCCTGGTCAAAAGGATAAACTCAAATCAAACGGAACTGAATTGCCACCTCAGTTCCCACCGTTTGTGTGTGTGTGCGCTGGCAGCGGAAAACAAGGACAACTGGCACAATATTGACAATCATCAAACACAGATGTTCAAACCCATGCAAAGGTATTGCTGCTTATTTGGTTGTGGTCCAATGTGCAGCATTAGATAAGAAAATGAAAACAAGGATTCTCAATCATATGGTCAAAAAACAAAAGAGTGACATTTTCAACAGGCTCTCGCAAAAAACTCAAACGAGTTTCTCAGCCGCGTCGCAATTTGCCATCAGTTATTGTCGTCCTTTTACGCAACAAAATGAATCCGTTGCAAAACATCCATTTCATGCTTGATCTGCATTATGAAAAAGACGGATAAAGCAGGAGCGTGAATTCCTTTGTTTAGGGAAAAGAGCGTCTGCGGGGCTTCTCTGAGCTTGCACTTGTCATTGAAGGAGTAGAGAGAGATAACCCGGGGGCCTACAGATAAGTGAATCTAAAGACCTCAATAAAGCCCGGGCCAGGAGAGGAGGGAGATGCAGGCAGGTATTAGTCCATCCATCATTTTCTTCACCCGATCAGAGAGTACAAAAATATACCACTCTCATCTCTATCTTTGTCATCGGTGGCTTCAGATAACCAGGAGAAGCTAATCCCCGGATCATTGATGACTAGAGGTGGTGGGCCACATGGGTTATCTACTGGAGGGTCTTATTCTCCCGTAAAAATATGACCTGACTGTCTTTTTATAATCACACCTTATATTTGTTATCTAAACCACTCATTATCCCACCAAGAAGGCTGCTGTGCTGTGCCTGTTGTGCCTCGTCTTTGTTATGTGTATAAAAAAAAAAAGAGTGAAATTTTCATTTCCCCTCGAGGGATTAATAAAGCATGTCTTCTTCTTCTTCTTATGTTTTTTATGGTTTGTCAGCAGGTTGACGGAAAACTACTACCTGTCATGAAGCCAAAAAGAAGCCATTACATTGTGGAGCATCATCTGAATCATGGAGCAGATACACAAAGTATGTTTAACTTTCATTAGCATCGTAAGACAGGGCATGGCCGTGTTGGACTCTTAGGTAAACTGATTTTACTGGATTATTTAAATGTCATTAGAATTGTCCTTAAAGACCCTGAAAACTTGGTTTATCTATAACATGAAATTCATGCCTACATAAGCAATATATAAATATCTGGGTGCACTTTTCAAGGCTCACTTGCCTTGATTTGCTTCTCCAGGGACCAATCAAGTATTCTTTTAATTGAATGAATGTTTTCAGAGCCTGTAATGAGGCTTACAGGAGACATATACAGTCTTACAACATATTGTAAATTAAATGCTGTGCTATCAATATGATTATAGCTTCAACGCATACGCATGATATTGATAGCATCGTGCTAGCTGATGATGCTTTCTGTTTGACTTGTCTAACAAGTGTTTGGTTCAATGGAAAGAAACTATTTATTTTTCTTACACATTGACAGTGGATGAGATGTTCTCTGTCTAGGAAAAGCAACAGATCCAAACTTTAAGATGGATGTCGTAAAAAAAATGACGACGACAAAACGTCACTCATAGAGCAGAGTTGACAAAAAGCAAAATGAATGAATAATTAATTTTATAACATGAGAGCAAAGAAACAAATATAACAAGTCCGACTTGTTGCTCACATCAACATGCAGTAGTATAATGTCAGCACTTAGTATTCAGCTGTTGTGCATCAAAGTGGCTCTGCATATATTGTAATTACAAATGGAACACAAACTAATTAGTGAACATGTCATGCAAATAATTTGCAGAAATGTGATGTTTAAGGGTGTGCAGATGTGTCAATATTAAAAAGCGAGTCAGATTTGTTTTATCGCAAATGTTCTGAAACATGTTGCAGTTATTGCTGGTAATAAATGAAACACCAGGGTCGTGGTTATGGTCTCTAATGACTGTACATTTAATATGTCGTATGACGTATACAGTATATTTATATTGTGATATATATATATATATATATATATATATATATATATATATATATATAATGTACCTTCTTTGGTGTTACCTTCACTGCTGATGGAAGAGGCCTGGACTCATGGGGGAGAAAATAATTAACTAATAACATTATGCATGATGCATTGTCATTCTTATTTGGCTACTGATCATTACAGCATCTCTTTTATATGATTTCTTAATTAAATTACACCTTTATTTGGTCCGTTTTGTTATTAAGATCATCCGATATAGAATTATTCCTAAAATATATAACTTTTATAAGTTGTAAACCACACGATCAATTGTATTTGACCCAACACGTATGTATTACTGCACTTCTGTGTGATACTCCATGTGTTTTTACATGCAGCCCCCCCCCCGCCCCCTTGATACACACCCTTACCTATAGTACGGTATACTCCCCCCCCCCCCCCCCCAACTGCCTACAATGCCACTCATCAAAGCATGACAGGAAATGTTGCTGAGACTTGCTGCGGAAAGATCAATAGCAAGCTGACCTTTGTCACAACCTACACGACATTTAGCGTCTTACTTTAAGGTCATTGTGAGAGATCCTGGTTGTTCCTGCCCCATTTGATCTTTTATTGTGGGCTTTGATGAGGAGTATTAAAACAAGTCATTCGCTTTATGTCCCTCTCTGTCCCATCAGCAGGCAGATGACGTTGGCTTCACTAAAACTCAAGCCAGAGGTCGACATCAGTGAATTAATTGTAGAGCGCGAGAGGCGCTATTCTCGGACAACATATTGATCCCGGGATGTTGAATATGCTAAACATTTTTTGCGACAGAGGTGCTTTGAAAATCAGTGATACTACCTCCCCAGAATACCAGGACTGAATGTGTAGGGGACTGCCTCAAATTAAACTCCTAATAAAGGATGCAGACTTGCGGTCATCAACTATTTAATCATGTAGTGCACATTTTGTCACCTGCAATCACCATGATAAATAAGTCCTTCATTAAAATTCTCAATACCTTTATTATTGATGTTTGCTTTTGTACTGAGCAGCTTTCAAAATGGCTTTTCCAGCTAAGACATGTAATCTCCTCATGGGGAAGATGTGTGTCCACACATTCTGATATGCATGCTTGAGTGTGTGTACACACACACACACACACACACACACACACACACACACACACACACTCTTCTAGGAGTACACTTTCTGCCTTCTCTTTCTGTATAACTTTAGTTAGTGTCTTGTAGTTGTGTGGTATTTCACCTCTTACAGGGTGGGGGGATTTATCTGAAAATACCTACAAACGACATACCCAAAGTAAATTAAAAGCTGCTCTTTAACCATTTGCACCAGATCCATGATTCTGGTCTCATTAAAAAGATAACTCTCTTTTTGTTCTTGCAAAACGGTGAATAATCACGCCAAGTGCTTCTGGCACTGAGTAATAGTGGTCTGAATATACTGAAGAAAATACACTCCGCCTGAATTCTTTTTGTTGAAAAAGATGCCTGAAGATGGGTATAGGTGGCGCTTTATAAATACAATTTATTATTATTATTATTATTATTATTATTATTATTATTATTATTATTATTATTATTATTATTATTATTATTATTATTATTATTATTATTATTATTTTCCCATTTTTGGTTTGGTCCCTGCAAAATCCCATCTGATGTGTGCCCAACTGTCCATCCTGTCATACATACCATGTCAAAACAGATCCAAAAACAACATAAAAAGAAGTTCTGACAATATTTGAGGTGGCATTCGGTTTTAGACAACCAGCGTTGTGATTCAACAAACCCAATTTATTCCACCATCCAAAAGCCCTGCAGGGTACCGTGTCCACATTTGATGTTGAACTTTATCCCGTCGACCTGAGTGCCCGTGAGTCTACAGTCTGTCATTAGTCTGAAGTCTGAGGGAAAATGTTCCTCAGGTTCCTGCAGTGTGAGATGGAATGTCTGTAAAAAGCTGTTTAATTACCTCCATTTCCATCCGAGGCCGGTCTCAGAACTTTCGCTTCACTGCAGCGTGAGACCCACCCACACTGTGCAGCCTTCTGTGATTGAGAAGACATGTTTTTGACAACCGATCGTAGCGATCCTGCGGGAATCAATGGGAGTGAGAGATGTGGTAGTTTCCTTTTCGATTCTTGGAAACGGAGTGCGGGGGATTGCAGGTTTTCAGATTCTTTAGAACTTTAATTAATAACTCCCTGCTGTTTGCTTGAATGTCAAAGTTACTGTCAGAGTAGGGGGATTAGTGATGCACATCATGACAACAAGCACCTTCCAGCAAATTACAATGAATCCCTTATCACCTGTAAATTTCCCAGTCCGGTGTTATGATGTTTATAAATTTATATATATATTGGCATTATATCCACTTGTATGGTGAAGTGTGGTGAAACTGTCACGATGTGGTGTAGGAGAGGACCTAAAAGCAGTTCAGCAGACAAGTGTATTAAAAAAAGGCGAGCTTTAATTAAACCAAAGCAGAAAGTACAAAGGTAACAACAAAACAACAGAAGGGACAAGCTATAAAAATACAACAGGTAAATTAAACTGAAAACACAAACCTGGAAGACACGAGGGAACATCAATGACAAACCAACAAGGAACAATGAGACAGAACAGGATATATACACGGACACTAAACAAGACAAAGGGAACAAGACAAAGCTGGGAGAGAAAGGCAAAGACACATGGGCAGGGTGAATGGACACAGGAAGAACACATTAACAATCAGAAAGAGAGGGAAAACACACAGACAGGAAGTACAACTAGACATGACACAAAGGGAAGTGGACATTTCAAAATAAAACAGGAAACACGATTAACAGTGAGAAACAATGATTATAGAGATGCTCCAGTCATTTAGCACAGATTCAAAAAGAATGGCAGGAACTTCTTGTCTTGTCCTACGGTGCTATAAGTTACAGAAGCCCTTCACTTTCATCAAACTCCACATCCTCAGTTTGTAACCTAAACAAAGATACTTGGGTAATGTCACTCGAGTAACAAGTTACTGCCCAATACTGCACATTACTGAGAGTAAAGACACTGTTAGTGCAGTTCTTTTTACAGATTTTCACCATAGACCAACAACAGTGAAAAAACTTTAGAAACGTCAAAGTCTCCGTCACATCTGCTGTTTGGTCAACAGAGAACAAATAGAGAAGACTTAAATCCTACTGCAGAGGAGATTAGACCACTGTCGAGCACAGGTCAGAGCAAATGAGAGAATAAACATTGTAGCATTCAGCTCATTATGCTTTTTTCTACAAACTGGGTCAGAATCAAAGGTCCATTGGGGAAAGAGTGCTAACCAACCGGATCAGATTTGCCAGAACATTTTCTCTAATAGGCCTTTGAGAGGTCTCATTAGCTGCACACACTTGAACTCAGATCTGCAACACATAGAGAACTTTACGTTTAAAAATACTTGGCTCGGAAAATGGAAACAAACGTGCAATGAATTGTAATTGTGCACATACAGTATACTTAGAAGCAATTTCAAGCCCTTTCCCTCCTGCTGGTAGAGTAACACTCATGTACACTAAGATATTAATGCTAAAAGAATGAAAGAAACAAAACAATACAACCCAATTGATTACTCATATAAATATTTAAGCTTGTATTAAGTGTGAATATTGTTCAAATGAGCTTTTAACTATAATTAGAATGATGATAATAATTGAATCATTATTGTTGGATTGCCATGCTTTTATTTCTCCATCCGCCTCTCTCCTATGTTATTATGCATTGTGCGTCACAGCTACTACACAATACACACCAGCCATTCCTCCAACTAACATCATTGTCATGCAGCAGCTCTAGGTTCAGTCATATTCTCCTCTCACATCTTCGAACCAAAGCCCCTTCACAAAGCCTTATAAAAATCTGTGCCTCAGGAGGGAGCAAACTGCGGAATACCAAAACGTGCCAGGTGCCGCGTATAACAAAAAAAAAGCAGTACTCTGTTAAAAGACAACTGAGAGGCATAAATAGAGTGAATGCATGACAAGGCCCTACAATCTGTGGCCGCTAATAGGCCCCCAGTGGTCTTGGTGTGGTCTTCTTGTGCAAGATCAGTCGCCTCGGTCCCCCTCTGGCTCAGGATAACATGCTGTTTGTCTCATTCTGACCTTGAGCAGCTATTTCCCAGTCAAACCACGATAATTGCGCCCAGTTGGGCTACAATGTGAAATCATAGAGCTGTGTTGGATGGCAATACATGCTTCTACAGCTACTGTATTGTGCACTGGAACATAGGCATAGGAACTTTGATCCTTTTCTTTCAGGACATCAAAACAATTATAGATACAATGCTGTGCTGTGCTGTGTGTGTGTGTGTGTGCGTGTGTATGTGTGTGTGTGTGTGTGTGTGTGTGTGTGTGTGTGTGTGTGTGTGTGTGTGTGTGTGTGTGTGTGTGTGCTCGTCTCTTCTGATTGGATGAATTATTCCCTTTGATCGGACATAGATGACTTCATTAACATTTGCAGGACAGATTGAACTTCCATCCCGAACCGTTGTGCAGCATCCCCTGTAGGTCCCCGCAGTACCTTAAATCTGCCTCTCGTCACCACTGGCTCGCCCTCACGATCACATCACTGTCATGTAACACAGACACAGGCAGCTTTGCCAAGCTGCGAGCACATGGCGGAAATGAATCGCTCAGAGTCAGCCATGTGGCGGGCAAATGCCCAACTAGCTGCTACAGAGAGAGATAACATAGGCTGAGTCACAGACGCTGTGAGTCAAAATCCACTCGGGGCAATATCCAATCTGTACGGCAACGTAGAGAGAGCCAGATGACCATCAAACACATGCTAAAGAGAATTACAAGTAATACCTGATTAGCTTTCTGTGTTGTCCGTTGACAACAGAGGGAAAATCCAGCAGGGCTGCAAATCAGGACTCTTGTCCTAATCAGGCAGGCTAATGCATTTTATACAGTTGTTAATGAAGTCAGTGCCGCATTTTAGGCACTCAAATTGCACTTTGCTCACGTCTTATACCTCTCTAGACTCTAGTGAGCAATCCTCACAGATTGCTAGAGTGCAGGTGTGCCATAGAGACTCACATCTCATTAAAATGTGCATTACCCCCTTCCTGTCTCCCTATCTGCGCTCCTACCCACACTGCTGTAACCATATGGACCCCATACTGACTCTCATTATACGGCAAGAAGTGAAATCATTCCAGGGAAGAAAAGTAAGGCCCAGAAGTGTTTGAGTGTTTAGGGTGGCATGTTAATAATCAGATTTTGGTGTGGAGAAAGGCTGTTATGCTGACTCATTAAATAATGTCTTTTAAAGGGGATGATATGATTTATTTGAGATGTGAGAAGAGGTTTTTTTACGGTTTAGCAAATCCATCTATCTATTCAAGTCGGCCATTGTAGCTGTCAATTAAGTAATAATAATAATAATAATAATAATAATAATAATAATAATAATAACCTTTATTTGTATAGCACCTTTCGTACAAGAATTGCAGCCCAAAGTGCTTCACAGCAAAAACATAACAATTAGTACAAGATTAGACAGAATTATTATTACATTATTACAGTTATTATTACAAAAAGTGCAAACAATCATGGAGATGCAACTCCGAACAGCAAGAATAGGTACAATCGTATAAGTATAATAATAATAGCATTTATAGTACAATAATCACAGTGTTGTAAATGTGTCTGAAGTACCATTATAAAAATAGCCAAATTAAAATAGTATAAAATAGCAGATAAAATAGCAGAATTAAAAAAAACTAATGTTTAATTATATATTTTTCTTATTCTATCATTTGAATAGATAACCAAGGTTTCAATTCTTTATTCCAAATGATTTTGAATGATTTTCATTTTGCACAATTCGTGAACAACACTGATCAGTTATTTCATCCTCTCAGATCACATTGTTTTGACACCTGAGTTGGTTTCAGTTTAACTCACTTTGTTAGTTTCGATCATTGTTGCATTCGTCCGGTCTGTGACCAAACAATTGTTGATAAGAATCTTTATCTTCTATCCGTAGATACAGTTTTCTCACAGCTGTTTTGTTATTCTTCCTTTCTTATTTAGTTTGATTAACCACGCTCGCCATGATACTGTGTCATAGCTGAGGCTAAATATTCTAATAAAAGCAACACAGCGGTCACAGAGTCGCCGCTGAAGTGTGTTGCTGTAGTTATATTGTTAAAGGACACTGGGAATTGGCTAATGGCCTTTTTTTTTAGAGGGAATGGAACAGGATGAGACGAAAGCATACGATTGGTTGATGCTTCAGCCGACACTTTGTAGTGTTGGACATGAGTTTGTAGCTTCATGTCACCGGCCTCCATTGAAAATGACTTGCAGCCTTTTACCTCGTATTGTGAACATAGCATTAATTTAGCGGTGGGCTAACTTTTCACTTTGTTTCATCCTGGCACGATGACCTCATTTGAAAGTTAGTCAAAACTTTTGTGAATTGATGTTTGTAACTGCACTCCTGGTCTCACTGTTGTTTAATCTTTTACTGATTTTTAATGACTATCATAGAATTTGTTCTTTTCACAGTTGCTTTCATTTAAAAACTACTAACCAGCTACTCTACATACCTAGAGTGTGTTTAGCTCACTGCATACAGTAGCTGTGCTCGTACATGCATAGTTGTGGCAGAAAATATTATAATGTTTAACAATAATATAAAATATAAAAACATTTGATATAGGTCATATTGACTCAAAATATATTTAAATACACTTGAACATATATTTGAAAATATTTCTTTGGATTGCATTTCCTCTCTTTTAAGTACAAATGCATTTATATTTATTTATTTTTTAATACGTGCGTCATTTAAGACATAATCCAATTCTAAGCACACAGTATTCTGAAAGAAAGAAGTTACAGAAAACATGCATGTAAACAGTTTGCAGAGCCTGCAAATAGCTTTTTAAAGTCACGCATGCACAGACATGTACCACTCACTCCATCTCTCTTCCTTTAATCCATTAGATACTCTGAAGTTGCATGTCCTGTGAGGCGGGGGTGTACAGAGGCACTCTCAGCCCCCAGTCATTAACCCCCTCTCCATCTGCTGACACAACAAAGTAAACGACCACATAATCAGATGACAAGTGATGGAAAGAAATTAGGCAGGAGGAGCGGGGAGGGTGGTGGAGAAGATGTCTTAAGCTTCCTTTAAAAGACAGCGCACAGCAGGCTGCTCATCAGGAAATTGGGGTGTCAGCGAGCTGTCAGGGTGCATTGACCTAACAGGGTTAGTTTGCCGGGCAGCTGTCGTTGACGTGTCAATCTCGCTCTCAGCCAATCAATCTTCTGCAGAAAGGGGAGCAGCTCTCAGAAAGAGGGGAGAGGAAGACGACCTGTCACTTATCCTATAAATAATATTTCAAAATTGACATGCTTTATTTACCTTCATTTTTAAAGCGCAATGCAGAGGAACCAACATTTAAGCTCCTGACCTTTTCAACCAGTGTAATCATCAACATACACACTACTGTATATGAACTTCAAAGCTGCTTTTTTTTTTTTGCCACGCCCTTAATCTCTCAAGTAAAGAGTTGACTCTTTTTTTTCAGTCTGTACTCGCCCCGAACCGTCTCGCTGTCTCTGAAGGTCAAGGGGGTGCTTGGAGAAAGTGTATGTTGGTGCAGAGGAGGAGAACTGCTGCATGTGTTCAGTGCCAGCTCTGTCTGGCTGACCACAAAGCTGCCTATCTCCCCCCATTGCTCCCGCTCCCCTCAGCCTGGGCATGTCAGCTTTCTGGGGCACAGCGGCCTGGCTCCCCAGGGAGAGGGGACAAAGAAGGAGAGGAGGTATGGCATAAATAAAATAACACTTGTGTTTCACCTTGGAGAGGCCGGTTTGCATGTTGTTGTTTTCTTCTATGCAGATTTAGATCCAGAGAAGCTCATTAATATCTGGGAAATGTGACACCTTCCCTTGGGTTTACATGTCTTCAGCCCATGGTTTGGTCATTGTTGGAGAGTGCTGCATCGTGAGTGACAAGTTATCAACAACTTACAATGAAATACGCTGACGAGAAGCTTGCTAATTCAATTTTCATGGCAAGCAGACTGTACGCAGTCGACAGTTTACAGTAAACAGTAACCACAACAAATATAGTAACCAATGCACACATGCTGCACCCTGCACAGAGAAAGTTGGAGAAAACAAACAAGTACATTAGGAAATGGCATGGCGGAGTGAATTATACATCAAAGGCGAAGTAGAGTGTGTGCTGAGTTTATAAAAAGGAATAGTTCAACATTTATTTGCTTTTCAGCAACTTGGATGATCTTGTCATATCTGTGAGGCTACAGCCAGGAAACATTTAGCTTAGCTTAGCTAAAAGACTGGACGCAGACAGCTAGCCTGGTTCTAACAAAGATTGTTTAAGGTATTACTATTTTTATTTTATTATTTCTCATTAAATTTGTATTATTGTCTTGTACCTTTAAAGCTCACAAGTTGACACGATATATCTTTTTTATTCTATGTAACGAATAATAAATCGTCAACAACCATGCTCCCTATCACATGCTAACATTTGCTAATTAGCATTACTATAGCGCTCAATATTGGCTGAGCCTGCTATACACATTAATGTGTTAACTGTGATTTTCAATATTATTTTTGTTATGAAAACTATTCCATCTGATATCTATTTTCTAATCTTTTTTAAAGGTTAAATGTGTAAAATATACCAGAATTTAAACTTAAAACATTCAAACAGCCCAGCTCCGTCGAGTCTGTAATACCACTTGTTCCTCTAGAGGTGATAGTGAGTCACTGTAGCTCCAGTCTGCCCTCAGACCAGAGGGAGAAGAAGCACCGCTGCCTGACTCGCTTGTACATATTACAGTCATGTTCTGTTTTATAGTTTGTTTACTGGATTCAATTTAAAGTGGCAGAAACGAGAAAACAACCCCGCACAGCCTCGCCTCGTCCTCACAGCTGCCAGGAGTCTGTTTCTCCAAACGTATAGCAGTTGGCAGCACCGGGAAACGGCGTAGCTTCAGTTAGCAGTTAGCTCGAGTTCAGGTCCAGCAGCCCGCCGTGACTGCTGGCGCCGGGGCTTGTTCTGACTGAGCTCAAGTCTCTTCGGCCTCTGACTGGGGCCCTGCTGACCTCTCTCCTCCCCCGGCGGGCTGCTCTCCTGGCTGCGCCGCCACCGGGATGACGAGACGAATATGCGGGTCGTTTTCTAGTTTCTGCGATTGAACAAACTGACGTAACGTTACACAGACTACAGCCCCCGGTTAACATTAGTGCCCAGTAAACACAGATGGCCAAACTACTACAACTAAAATATAAACATTAGAGATTGTATAGACCTTATTTCTTTGGAGCAGGTGGCTCCGAATTACACATTGAACCTTTAAACACAAATTATTTATGTTATCATTAACCTTCTCGAAGCTCTATTTGTCTGTGAGGAGAGGTTAAGAAAATTACAATGACCTACTTTAGTATACAGAAGACATAGAGGTGACATCATTCAGGTCTATTAGCTGGTTCACAGAATATATAATACCCCAGTCCAGCCTGTCGTACACTTTTGTAATAATTGGTTTGATTTAAGAAGGAACTCCTTAAGATTATTGTGTTTCTCTAAAGAGAGAATAAAACTTCTTAAAACTTTGTGCCGTAAAAGCATGAAATGAGCTGGAGTTAGTGCCGGCTTCTCCTTTTTAAAATAGATTGGAGACATTCTGGTCAACAAAGGATGTTTTGTATAAGTATAGAGCAAACTTGTGAAATTATGGTTATTTTAAGCATAGTGTGGTATTTATTTGTTGTATTTTTTTGTTTGTTTGTTACTTGGAGAGTCTGCTGTGAAGAATTTATATTCTGTTCCACAAATGGTTCAATAAAGCAGAGGTGGATCGGCTGTACAGACAATTTCTGTAAACTCACTGTTAATCAGGCTGACTGTTAAATATTGATGTAGGGAACACACGAATTGATTCAAGGTTCATAATTTCCATATGGGTTAAGAGGAAAACGGCTTGACTTGTTGTCTTCATAAATGAAACTGGGTGGCAGTGCACTGGGCTGGCTGGGTCACAAAACAGATTTTTTTTTTTTTTTACTCTGTCTAAACCAAGCCATGCAACTTTAATGTTATGTGTTGCCCAGGGCTGCCATGTATAATTAAAGTGTTTCTGTGGGCTTTCCCCCCCTGCAACGCCTGGTAGACAGATAAGGAATTAGGTAGGAAAAGTATCTTTGAATCGCTCACAAGAGATGAAAATAATATGGAAATAAAATGTGATACAACAGTGTAGCTCTATTAAGATATGAAAATACTCCTACAATTTGTCAGGTATGCAATATATACTCTCCATGTGCTACATGCATAGGGACAGACTGTGTGGAAGTCTCATGATGTCCACTCCTCTTGAAGAAGTCCCACACCCGGCATTACAGTATAGTAAGTATGTCAGAGAAGCAGTAATAACCTTGATGATTCTGCCATTCTGCAAAATCCAGTGATGATGGGGTCATTCCAACACATCAATTATGAGAAGCGTTTGTTGAGGTAATGTGCTGCACGCAAGGCAATGTGCATGGTGGCCGGGACCTGCTGCACTATTCATGTCACCATCTGCTCCCTTTCAGAAAGTCTTGCTCCACGGGCCCTGTGGGCTCTGGAACCAGGCCTCAGGCTGCATCCCTGGTCCAATTCCTCCAGCATTGCTTGTAGCCACTGCACAAACATGTGATTTAGACCACCCAGCTCTGCTGCCGTCACTGCTCTGGTCATTGCTATACCACCATGTGCAATACAAACATCCAGGCAGAGCACCTGTGCAATTGGAACCTGCTGGAATTGGGAGAGATGGTGAGGGAGCAAACATTAGCACAGGGGACTTCCAGCGCAATAACAGGGATCAATAAAGAAAGCACAAGGGCGACAGTTGAAAGGGGTCATCTCATAAGATCCCAAAGCCAACATATGAAATATAAATGCTGCTGAAATAGACAGGATTTTCTTTTTGGAACAAATTTCCAACGAACCAAAGGTGCTTTGTGTTTCCAATCTGTTTTAAACCCCGTATCCAAGGCACTTTTATTTGCAACATGACTTAGGAAGCTGTTGACCTACTGGCTAGTTTATCTTTGAGGTGATTAAGACCCGGCAATGGCCTAATTGAAAGTCTTAGTTTGCACTCCTCTGAGTGTGTTTGTAAAGTAAATCCGTGCTCTGATTAAATGTAATATCCACAGTGAATATCTATGAGAGGGGGCTATGTATCCTGATGGAGGCATCTTATCAGTATGCAAATTGAACAGCTCACTTTGCTCATTATATTAAATGAGCCGCGACTGAATGAGTTTGTCTCAATTATCAATTTCAAAGTTGTGCTGGGCGTCGTTTCACATAGTGGTATTTTAGCTTCATATTAGAGTCTGGTTATAAGATTCAGGGCTAAGTCACACTCTTCATTTAGAATGCCTGGGGTACAGATCACACACACACACACACACACACACACAAACGTGCACACACATGCACACCATAGACTAAATATTGGCCACCCTGTGCGGTGTCAGTTATAAATGATGACTTAGCCAGGCAATGATATCATTAAAGACTAAAGCAGAGAAATGTATGAGGACACAAAAGGCCAACCTTCACGTTGTTCTGTGTGCTGCTGTATAATCTGTTGGTGGGGGGCATGAATAAACTCACCGCAAGGACAGCAAAGGTGTCGTAAAAGGGTAACGGTGAAACAGACCAATGTATCATCATAATTTCATGCTATTTTCTGTTCTTCTTTCATAGGATTAAATTGGAAAAGTGTGTTTTGTTGGAAAATTTTGGCTAAACCGACTAAATTATTATACTATACTGTAACTGTATGTGCTTATTTTTTAGATTTGTTCAGATCAGGTTCAGTGTTTGTAACTTGTATGCTTATTATATACAATTTGGCATCATGACAGATGATTATTAAGCAATTTGAGACTTCATATCCAGACTAGTGATTACATTCTCATTCATTCATTCATGCAAACACAGGTATGTGCAGGCCTACTCGTAAATATACATGCTGGCATGTTGCCCTTTAGAAAGGGGCCACTGCACAGAGATGTGGAGTGACAGCTATAGGGTGAGGAGGCGGGAAGCTCTACAGGGCGGTGACCAGAAAATTGATGAAGACTTCTGTCGAGAGCGTGGAATCAATACCTCTGTGCATGTTGTCAGAATGATTTGTTTAAAAAAAGGTGATGTTAATATCGTACAAATAAACAACAGACTGCTCACATTACAGTAATGGACAATGAAGGCAGGGTCTGGATCAGCTGGGAGCAAACACCGACATTATGCAGTTTTGCATGTATCAAGTTGGTACGAGCAATACGGTCATACATCATTCACCTCTTTTATACTGTCATTGACAATATATATAATTCATGCCCAATTCGTAGAATTAAACATCATTCATGTATTCTTTTCGCATCTTGAATAATTCTGTGTTGAATTTCAAGCAGTCAGGAAATAAATATGAACAAAATGTCTCATGGACCTTTTTTAATGCTCTTTTGGAAAAGCTTCTGTTTCATAGTTCTTGCTTCAATACTGCCCCCATGTGACATGAAGCTGAATGATACCCGGGCACTACATTGTTCAATGGAACCATGATACGTTGTGTTCATGATTACTGTAAAAGCCATCAACAAAAACGCATTATTATAGCGGAACAACGCCATCTGAAGGCAACTTGTTCAAACTATGTTCAAGCAGCAAGGTAACTATTCAGGATTAATAATGAATTTTCCATTCTGTAATTAGTTATATTTAACCATGTGGAAAAGCCCCTGCTTCTTGTCTTTATCAGAGCACTCCATGAACCTCACCTACGTCTTTTATTTTATTTTCTCGCCACATGGTGAGAGACAGCTGAATATCCAAAAAACTCAGTTGCTTCATCTTTGAGTTGATGACTGTCTTTCTCCTTGGGTGATGTGGCAGGCAGGTCTGGTGCATCATATGAAATATGAAACAGTATGGGGACACCGTTGACAGCCATGTCACAAAGCATCAGTGAGGATGACAGGACCAAAGACCCCGGTCTACTACACTGACATCTCTGCAGCTAATCGGAAGGTACAGGCCCTCACAGCTGCCGGACCAAAAGATGGAGAGAAGGTCAATAATTTAACAGTTGCAATATGTTGAGTCTAGTCCAACGTTAAGGTCTCCTTCCATCCTTCTCCTGCACTCTCTGTCACGTTGACTTCCTCGCTTCGCACATTTTGTGAACAAAGATTCATCACCTGCCGTGCAGTGCTGTAAATTAAACAACAATTCACAACTTCAGAGGACTGCGAAGCTTCAGATACTTCCAGGAGTGAAGAGAATGCAGTAGCTGCAGAATAACCAATATGTTACTATTGCTTTCTATTATCATTTTAGTTGGTTTAACGCAGTCTATTTGTGGCCACATTACAAACCGCATGACCTGTGCGTGAGACTCTCTTTCAGTCATATATCAGTGTCTTTTTCTGTCTATAAGGCATTACAGAGTTTCCCAGGTTTTCTCTGCTCGTGGGTCACGTTGCCATGACAACAGAGATGAACTGAATGTTCTGGCAGGCATCACCTTTGCTGTCTCACCTGTGGTGGCTGGCACTCCAGTGTCACAGGTCCAGAGCTGCTGCCGGCGGGGAGTCAGTAGGTGATCTGGGAAGGTGGTGCGAGCGAGGGCGAAGGGGGCAGAAAGACAGGCAGAGGAAGGAGGTAAGGATGGGAAGCTGGCTCGATTGCCCCTCAGGGCCCCAACGCTGCCCTAATGCTGGATGCCAGCGTTGCACTCAGGTGAAACTGAAGTGGCTGCAGTGTGATGGCATGGAGTCGTCCCAGCGGAGGAAAAGCTTACACAACGAGGGAAGGTAATTCGCAGGCATCACAGGTCACTGAGCGTGTAACTGTCTGATCAAACAACTTTTGAAAAGAACTCAACTCATGATTCAATCATTTCTGTCATTCATACATCACTTGACTGTTCGGTATACGACTCCCTGAGCAGGTGTTGTGCAATCATAAGGTGTAACAGCGTACATGTGTCTTTAATTAAAAATAAAAACTCAATTAAGTATAGGCTAAGGAGTTTGGCTTTTACAAAACCAAAAACAAGCAAAAGTGTAAGGAATAGGTAAATCAGTGTGGATCTGCTCTAGTGTTATCTGCAAACCTTACTAGCTTACAATGTATAGCAGGATTATTGGCAAAGGTAAGTACAAACTACATTAAATTTGCAGGGACACATTAAATATAATATATACATCACAGTATAGTCCTCCATGCTGATCTGAACAGATTTGACTAACATATGGACACATTTTGCATACTGCATATGTATAGAGGAAGTTGATCAGATTTATTTTCGAAAGAGCAACGGTTAATGGGAAACTCCAACTGGACCAACCAACGGTGTAACTTTGTCACCTTCTTCGACCATTTCAGTCTCTGACAGACTGTTGCGTTTATAGGACCCCGCTGTGCTGCGATCCAGCCAAAGATTATGAATGAATGAATCAATGGCTTTTGTTTCGATCCATCAGAAGGTACACTAAAAATCAATTGAAAAAATATTTAATATAATTTTATTTGAATATACATTATTAAATTGTATTGGTATAAATCAAGTTAATTGGTGAAGATTTAGTTGACGTTGTACAGGGTGTTTTTTTTTACAGCTTGGAGTCAGCGTGTATAGCAACGTAGGGGTCCTCATCTCTGTTGCTGATCTTAAAGTGGGCGCGGCCATCACCGCCAACTTGGATCTGCTTCCCAGTGCACCGGCTTCCTTCTTTCTGGCCAGAAATGACATCACAGTAGGTGCCACTGGGCATGCCAGTGTTCAGGGCCACATCCAGGTTCCTGAAGGTGAAGAACAAGAACATGTTTTTACTTTTTAAACCACCATAATGTCACAATGAAAGTGTTCTTTGAGAGGATCTCGTAGTTTTATTTTTCTGTATATTCTTATTAAAACAATGCAAACAGGACGTGTAAGCCAAGGATATCAATTAGGGAGAGAAAGGCATTGTAATCTGCAACCGCAACGCCAGATGCCACCAAATCCTAAACACTGTCCCTTTAAGTTGATGAAATTAGTGTTTTATCAGTACCAGTTAGAATACTAATAGTCCTTACCAGTCATCATTGTTGAAGACGATGAAACCACGATTACCACGTCCAAAGGCAACCTGGTTGCTCTGGTTGTCCCACCAGTTGGAGTGAGGCTGTCCGTTGACCACGTTGCGGAAATTAACCATGTTCCTAAAGTGGCGATATGACAAAATACAACCATAACGTATAATGTACCAAGTAGAACTTATTATTATTGTCTCAATATATAAGGTCAACAGTTCCCCGTCTCTAGCTTTTTGAGGACTGACTTGATCTGACGCCATCTGTGCTCACACACCCATCTGTCTCCACAAGTCTGGTCAGCGTTGATGGGAACAGACTTGGTGGAGCCATCACCATTGCTGGGAGGGCCCATCCAGTCATTCTGATCCTACAAAATAAATTGTTGATCAATGAGTTTACACACACACAAGTACACACTATACTGTACATTTCATTTTATCATTATTCCTACTTAAAAGAGAATCTACCTTTCCATTGACGATGTGGCGGTTCCAACGGAAGCTAGACATCACCCTGGTGACTCCGTAAGGATGGGCCAGCATGTAGGAGACAGCCATCTTGTGGAGCCTGGAGTCCCAGAAGCTAACAATGGATGCACCACCAGCACCATGGCCTCTCTGGTTGTCGTGGTTGTCCACGAAGACGAAAGCATTGCCATTGGGCATGAAGCCCCATCCCTCTCCCCAGTTCCTGCACACAAGAATACCATTTTACAAATAATGAGTTCACTTCTAAAAACAAAGTATTTAATTCAGAAACTATAGTTTCATCTCTCATATTTAAATACATATTCTTATACATCTATTTCATATGTGATTTAGGCACACCATCAGAAACACACATACTTGGTGTAAGACAGCTTCTCCCCGTTCCACTTTCTGAACACACCTCCCAGTTTGGCACCGTATTTGAACTCAGTCACCCTCCCCAGATGGAAGTACTCTCCAGTTGTGATGGGCTCACCTCCCAAATCAATAACCTACAAGGAAATCAACACATCATGATTCAAAGTAGATGTGGTTTTGAATCACCATATCAGTGATTTGTGGATTGACGAAAAGGAATTTAACACGTAAGATTTTCTCAGCAGTAACAAGAACCATGTTTCTGCTATTAAACATTTATGTTGTTAGTGAAGGCAGAGCACATTTGTTTTTGAGATCACAGGCGGTTTTTGCAGCTAATGTTGTTTAGCACCTTTGGCATCGTCATTTTATACAAGATATTACCTGTATTTATACCAGGTGCTTGTCAACTAGTAACGTGTTCTTGGATATTAAAATCAGCTCTGAGTCTGCATGTGTATGTCATCTTGCTTTCCCCACTTATTTTCCCACGGCTCTGTTGACTGCTGTTTTGCAGTCATAAATATTAGTCATGTGGGCGGTTAGTACTCATCCAATCACATCCTAGTATGTATATTTCAGCTGTCAATCGTTAACTTGAATGCAAATTAGTTACATTAGTGGCCGTTTGTGTTGGCTGGTGCCATGTTTTCCAAGTTGAAATAAGTTCATCCAGCCTTTTGGTTCAGTAAAATAAATCAGTAAAAACATACAACAGTCCAATACAGAGATGAGTTGAAGCCACTCATCATGCATCTACAGTACATGTTGCTAACGCTACAGTAAAATGGAAGTTAACAGTTGTGTGCTGGTTGATATCTTTTCTGTCTTTCTTTACAATTCCGCTGTAGAAATCAAGTAAACTTCTAAAATACATACCTCCTGGAAGATGAAGGGTCTGGAGCCACCAGAGAACCACTTGGTGTTGAGGTTGTTCAGACGACCGTAGATAACAGACAGGTCACCTGGCCACATGTGCTTGACGGCATCCACTCTAAATCCAGCCACACCCATGTCAATCAGCTTGTTCATGAAGTCAGGACACCTTGCCCCTGACGTAATCTTTCTCCAGGGCGAGGTCCAACAGACTGACCAGACGACAGTCGCGCACCTTGAGCAGCAAATAAGCATTTACGTCACAAATGAATTGTTTTTTTAATTCTTGTTTACACTCCTCCGAGGATCTTTTAATGGGGTTAATACGCACTATGAAAATATGGTTATAAGCTGTAAATTACATTTGTACAGTACATACTTTCTGAGAGACGTTCATTACCTGATTGGCATCACCATAGTTCTCAATATTGCCACTGCCAGTCCTGCATTTGTGGTCATTGAAGTCATAATGGGTAAAGGGGATACTGGGGAAGTCCTTCTTGTCGGCACTGAACCAGCCTCCACATGAAGAGTGGGTTCCCTCACCACCGCTCGCACCGCACATGTGGTTGATGACAGCGTCCACATAGATATTGACCTGGGGTGGATAGATACAGAATTGTAGGTGCAACACAACTAGTCAACACCTTCCATCTATCTCCTCCTCACTTTAAGTTCATTCGCTCTTTTGTCAAAGCTGTGCTGCTCACTAATGATTTACTGTGTTGTTGGTGGTCCAGAAACTGAAGCGTATAACTCTAAACAAGCGGCTAAATGTTTCAAATTAAAGCGTGAAAGACAGTTCCTCAAGACAGAGGCATTGATTCATTAAATTGATGCTCTTTGTTCTAAAATGCCTGGTGCCCGTTGTTATAGAACAGTTTGATAATGATGCATAAAGCATCTGTATCTGGTAAGAATTTGTTGTGCTGTACAAGGCTGTAGATTTACGAGGAGCTGTCAAACGCAGAAGAACATTGTTCCTAATGCCTTTCAGTAAATCACTGTGGTTTACCCCAACGTTGTTGCATCTGGTGATCATGTCTCTCAGCTCGTTCTCATTGCCAGATCTGGAGCACAGGTTGTAGCCAACTGGTTGGTATCTCTGCCACCAGGGCCTCCAGGGATTGTTCAGCACAATGTGTTCATTTGGAGGGGAGATCTGAGGAACACAGAGGAAACACACTCCAGTAATTGTTACTTATAACACAGGAATTATCGCCAGATGGAAGATCGATGTTAAATAGGGTTCTATGTACTATACTATGTAGAATACAGTTGTGAAAGGGGCAGCGGTTGTACACATGAACTTCAGTTTAATCATCGTGAGGAGTAATACTCAGCCTGTGAAGGTTATTTCAGGGAGGGCTGATAAAAGATGCTATAGAGGTGCATTATGGGAAAAGTAGTGTATATGTCTCTTTTGAGTCCTTCAACTTTATGGAAGTGCAATACTAAATCACTAGAGCATAGGTCTCCAACAGGGCGTCCACGGGTACTGCAGGGGGGTCGCAAAATTGTTTGTAGAAAAAGCTAAATTAAAAAGATTTGGGAAGGCCGGCGACACACACCTACAGTCAGAGACAGAGAGGAGGAAAAGGAAATGTGCGCCTCTCACCCCCCCGTCGCACGGACCTCCTCAAGCCTCTTCTATACAATATATACAGTAGGGGGTCCCTGCTCCACTCTACACCAGTTTGGGGGTCATTGGCCTGAAAAACATTAAAGAACCCTGCACTAGAGTACCTCTTTAAATTTAAAAGAAGGGGAATAGAGGATAAAGAGAGACCCCTTCAAAAGGCAAGATTTGTATTCTTATTTAGTATTTTATATCAGCCTGACGCAAATCATCTTCCCACTAATGTCGATATCCTTATTTTTCCTAATGAGCTTCTTTTTTTTTAATGAACCATACACAGAAAAAAAAAAAACTCAACAGTAAACATTAACCTTGTCTATGTAATTAAGCTGGAATCACTTGTTACTTGTTGATAATACTTATTAGATCCATTTTATATAATTTAGTAGCACTTCATTTCAAAATGGAAGAAGAAGGGATTCTCCTCCATCTCTCTCCTGCGTTCAGCCATACACACCTGAACTCCACCAAAGCCGTTCGGAGCCAAGAAGCGCTCACACTCTGCAGCGATATCCGCCCAGCGCCACTCAAACAGGTGCACGATGGCAGTCCTGCCGTGCTTGGTGTGGGGGTTGTGCTGGGCGAGGCTGAGCCCGAACAAAGCCACCAGAATCAACAACTTCATGCTTTCCCTTGATGAGCGAGAAAGCCACATTGACCTGCTTGCCTCACTGTTTGTATTTATATTCAGTTTCTCTCTCTCCTGGACCAATAAGAGACTGGCCAATATCAGCAAGGAGGTTACACAGGTGCTTCTTTCTCACGGTTTCAAAACTAGCAGAATGGTAAATAGTTTTGTGGCTTTTGTCATGATCCTACCTTTCTGTTTCCTGTTTTACTTTGTGAAGTACACTCCTCTTGTGTCATGTCACGTTTTATTTCCTGTCTTTGTGTTTTACCGCTTTTTTTAAATTGATCCTCCTCTGCTAATGTCCTCGTGTCTTTGCCTCGTCCTGTTCTTGTGATTAGTTGTCTGAGTATATACACCTGTGTGTCCCATTCTCCTTTGTCAGCTCGCCGTCTATGTTTCCTGGTCGGGCCTTCTGTGTTTTATCCCTGTGTTTTTTTTTTATCTTAGCCTCCCCCCCCCCCGGGGAAGACCCAGGACTCGGTGGAGAGATTATATCTCCTCACTGTCCTGGGAACGCCTCAGGATCCCCCAGTCGGAGCTGGAGGATGTGGCCCGGAGAAGGGAAGATTGGGGTTCCTTACTGGAGCTGCTGCCCCCGCGACCCGACCCCGGATAAGCGGTAGACGATGGATGGATGGATGGATGGATGCTCCCTCAGTTTTTGCTTTAATATCTGTTTTTTTTCAATATATTTCAGCTTTTGTTAATTAAAGCTCGCTTTTTGTTATCACCATCTGCCTGTGCGTGCTGCGTTTGGGTCGTCCCGTTAACCGCACCCTGAAGGCGAGATATCTGTTGCACTGAATGTTATCCTCTCTGCAGGCCAAAGCAAACTGAAACATGCTCACCTTAAAACATTATCTTAATATCATTTTAGGTGATTTATGAGATTCATCTTGCACTAATTAAAATATAAAGACATTAAAAAAAGAAGCACATTTTAAAGCTCTTACCACTCAAGACAGGACAGGTTTTATTCCACACAGTTCAATAACCAGATGAAACTTTCCCTGAGTTACATAATATGGATTTTGAACCAAGATCTATTTTGGGCAAAGCAAATAAAAGGCTGTGGCATGATACATTCCCAAAAGGTTTCTTTAAAACATGTTGTTGCTTGTCTGATTATGATTATGGGGGCGAAGTAGGTATGTCTGGGAAAATAAATGAAGTCAGCAACAATTACTTTTCCACTTTCTATTTGTTTTATACCTTATCAAACATGTGTTTATATAATGAAATGACTGTCCTTGACATGAACTAGCCCTAAATGTTGTATAATAATTAAGAGAGGGAGGGATATACAGTATTTATTTCACAACCAAGATGATTGGTAACAAATTGAGGTTTCATGATGTGTCCATGATGTCTTACGTCAGTTACAGAACATGCCATGTCCTTATGTAACTTCACCGTGTTATTGTCCACTTTCTTCTCGGAGGAAAACCAACACAGATAAGCTACGCTCGGGTCAGAAGGGTAGGAGGTCAAATGTGTTGTAAGACAAGTTAACTAAACAAGCATTTTCCCATGAGGGGCTACAAAGCGACCCTCTGCTTAGTTATGTATGTGGGTAAGAGTCATGCAGCCCAGGAGAGAAATGTAGGCCTGTGGTACTGCATCAGGTTAGTCCTCAAAAGGACTTTAATCCCCTGAAGTAAGTTGTTTCTATAAAGACAAACAACTTCAGAAGATAATCATTGTATGTTTGATACTTTAAGTACATTTTACTTGCTACTGTACTTTTACTTGTAGAGTAGAAGACCTCAGTACGCCTTCCATCACTGCCTTTCTACTGTAACTACAGCTCCTCACAATACCCTGTAGCATGCACTGATGAATACTCGTTGACCCTTCTGACATCTACATTCATACCACACTGTGCAAATGCTTATACAGTATGTATCGAGTGCTGAATTATACATGTGGAGACAGATCTATTCTCTGTGAATGCTTCTGTGTGCAACTCTTGTGTTCACTGTAAAGTGTAATTGTCTACACGTCCTTGTAAGATAATGTCCCGACTTACACGTTTATATGTATTTTTTATTAGCTCTAATTCTCTGTTTGGAGTCATAAGACCTCAGTAGCAGCTCAAGAACACTCTGAGAGGTCTAACTGACCTAAAACATATAGTATGTAGGCTGATGTTACTGCATGTGTGAACTGCATTTATCTATACTTGTTCATGCATGGTCCAAATATATATATATAATATTGCAATATATAATATCTAAAACATAAAACACTTTTCTTTATTATTTTAATACCAATGATTCATGGTCATTTGTTGATTTTTTGTCACCTTCATTAAATGTGCAAACCTAAAAAAATTATAATTATGTTTAAATGCGATGTCATATTAACTGTCCTGTAATACTTGCACCTGGCACGGTTTCCATTCTGATGTCAGTGATAACCCTGGCAGCATGTTATAATGTACTTTCATATTACAACAGCTCCCCCAATGGTTGTTGAGAGAAACTGCTTCATTTAAATAAACACTATATACATTAATTCTGTATATAATGTTGTGTTAATCTCATGTCCTGTAACAACATCTTTCCCTGAAGTGATTCATATCGATATTAAATTGATTAATTAGCTGTTGATAAAAAAAATGGGAGGAAATCATCATAAACTACAAGTTGTGTTAAGAATATCTACTGAGTGCATTGTATTGTATTCAGCATTTCCGCTGAATGAGGACAATATTACAGCAGCAAAGCAACATTAAAAGGGTTCAACACCCAAAACTAACAACACAAAAAAAATGCATGTGCCCATTTCACTGCATGCGGGTGCATTGAATAAGTAAAGGGCAGTAATCGCCACTGACTGTAGGTTTGTGTGTGTTGAAGCTTTTGCAAATAAAGCCCGGTGTGCCTCATCATGCCTCATCCCACCTGCTTACTAATGTGACCCAGCTCCTGCCCCTCCCGTCACCCCTGCGGAGAGTGTGTCAAACGGATATCTGACCTACCTTACTGGGATTCGTTCCGGGTCACTCGTCCCAGTGAGTCTGTGGGTCACAGGCATGTAAAAAATGAAGGGGCCCAACATGTTTGTAGTGGAAACACTTACTAATGCCTCCTCTTGGTGCAGACTGTGTGACACATAAGGACTAAAGGGATAAAGATCTCATTTTATAGTGCAGGTTTTGCTCCAAGTTACATTACCTCATCCACAGTAGCAGCACGTGTCTCCGGTGTTTGTGCAAAAGCAGACAAATACACAAACATTTTATATTTGTGAATTAACCGAACAGTAAACGCAAAATAAGAAATGACCTGATGTGTGTGGTGAGGTAAGGCTGTGTTCTATTTCTGGTCAAAACAAGATTTCTAATTGTTTATTCTTGCAATATTCACCATTCAAACTCAAGTCAAATGTATTTATATATATATATATATATATATATATATATATATATATATTACATTTTTGAATAGGAATTCTTTTTAACCTACAATAACTGATTGTGTTGGCCACTTGGGGGCAGCAGAAACAAGTTGTAAACACTGCACTGACATGTCATCACTTTTTGAAAAACTCACTTATTCAGTGCTTGTGCTTATAAACGTGGGTAACTGGAGAGCTTACCAACCCACACACTGAAATAAGACAACCCAGTGGGCTGCCTCAACAGGCCATTCAGATTTGGCTCTCCTTCCTATGCCACATGCAGGCTCATTACAATATCTGAGCATCTCCACCCACGCCTTGACAACTACCTTTGCAAAGGTGCGCCATATTTCTCTCACAAGCCAATCAGAAAAGACTGAGCTGTTTTCAGGAGGGGCGTTTAAAGAGACTGAAACTCTATGACGTAAAGGAGCGCTGCAGCATCAGGTGATAACTCTCTGTAGATCCATCACTAGCAACCCCGTCAGTTCACTTTGTCATTTGAAACATTGTTATTATAAAATATCGATTATAGCCGCAAGGTTTCTTTTGAATTCCTGGGATGAGGTTTTTAACCCTAATGACGCATCGTGCTCTGTGGGAGGAGATGTTAGAGAGAGTTAAGGCCCAAATTCGCTCACATTTTCCCATGGGCCCCAAAAATTCCAGTCAGACCAAAGTCCTTTCCTGTATGGACAACACAGGACATACCTCCGGAGGCGATGAAGGGTTTTGGGGACAAAGCCTTCTTTCACAGCTCGAGCTCTGAGACCAGGTGAAGGCAGAGAAGCCGGTCATTTGATTCCCGCCCCTGCTTCTGTCATGGGAAAGTGGAAGAGTCATAGCGAAGTGGGGGAGGCCGGAGGGTTGCCTGCAGACAGGGTGAAGAGAAAGTGAGGAGGAAAGAGAGAGAGATGAAAAGAAAAGGGAAGGAATGGGGGGTCAGCAGGTTAAGAGAGAGAAGGAAGAAAAGAGAAAAAGAGCGAGAGGCGAGAGTGGGGTGTTAGCTGAAGACAAACGAGGAAAAATAAGAGATGAGAGAGCATGAGATGGTTAGGGTGGGGGGGGGGGGGTGCTGCTGTACTTCAGGGCAAAGGGAGAAAAACACAGAGGGAGTGAGTGGAAAAAGAGAAGGGGGAGTTAAAAACATAAAAGGAAAAAAAAGAGAGTTGGGGGAAGGATAAGAAGCTGTATGTAACTCGTCTTCCTACACCTCCGGTTGCTCTTTCAGACACACAGCTCAAGTTTAAAAGCTGTTGGTGAACAGACAGCATACGGCGCGCCGGATAAAACAAGGACAGCGTGCAAAGTTAAAATAGTCTCAGCAAGTGTACGTGATGTTGCAGACACAAAGCAACCAGGGTTAGATTTAACACACAAGCTGCATCCCTCACTGGTTTTGGAAACCATTATATTGGATGAAGAGGTGTCAAATGAAAATGCTTACCACATTTATGGTCCAGTAACAGTCTGATCTCAAGTACAAGTTTACTGCCCCTAACTGTGAATGTCTTTTTAATGATCCCAGCAATGCCATCAAGTGTACTAACAAGTGCTTCTTGCTCTGACGAAACGTGCGTCGCCACACTTTTCCCTCTACGATGTTAAAACATTTGAATAAATGAATCGCATTTTGGGAACTTCTCAGGTTTCATCAGCTAAAGCAGGCATACCAGGGAAGAAGAAGTCCTATAAAGTGAAATCCACAGGCTCTTCCAAAGGAAAGTTTCAGCCCAGTATCCTGCGCTGTGATGATATGTTGTGCAGATGTTGGGAAAAGCTTTCCATCTCACTGCAAAGAATAACAGCAGCAGCGGAAGTCCCCCAGGAGAGGTTCACGCTCTGAAACTTGCTAATACACACACACACACACACACACACACGGACACACAATACACACACAGATTTGCAGACACAAACTCAACATACCTTTGCATTTTTTGAGTCATAGATTCAGTCTACTCATCTCTTTCTCTCACACTCGTGCTCTCCGTCCAGGCTGACAAGACACACGCGGCTTCTCGTAGAGACACATGCTTCTAACTTGAGTCAGTAAAGAGACACATGTAGACAGTAATCTTAACCATATCAATTACAGACCGTGTGATTCCTGTCAGTGAGTCTTACCCCTTAAGCAGGACAACAGTAGTTTGGAATCTCCTCATTAAATAATCTTTGTATATGTTTTTTTAATGAACTTATTATGAACTTAGATGAAGCTGTTTGTCCAAAAGACTTATTTTTGTCTGAATAAAAGTTTGAAAAAGTGATACGAGAGAGAAAAAAGTTGCGAAATATCAAACGGGAGAGACTGGAATCTACAAATGTTTGGAATATTTTATCTGATTACTTACAACCTGCAATCATTTTTTTTTGTTTCTTAACCAATTGGGGGCAGTGGAAACTAGCTGTAGGCGGTTTTTAGAGCTTCTTGCTGCAGCTGAGGCTGAAGGGAGCAGCGGGAGTGACAGTAAAGCTGCAGGTGGTGAATCCAAAGAAATGTGGCTAAAAGACACTAAAACTCTTCAGGTGATAATTCGATGTGGGTTCACCACAATCATCGTTCACATAGAGATGTGATCCACCGTTAATCTAAAACACATTGTAGCCGCTTTAAAGGGAACTAGCAACAAAGCAGCAGAAACTGAAGTACTGACTTTAAATCTAAATATTAATGGATCTCATTTTATAACACAACCGATGGCTTCCTTTTCTTCTCCCTCCCCGGTTGGAAATGCATCCATTCTGTTGTAAATGTGCTCGTCTCGAAGCCCGAAGTCCAGACAACCCCCGAGGACATCATCATTAATATTATCCAAAGGATGTAAAACGAGGTGTCTCACACGAGGTCAAGTTAAACACCCATGATAATGCGTTTTTCAAATCCAACTCTTGCAATGACTTTGCATTATAATCTCTCTAAACTGCAAGATTTAAAAGAGACAAATTCATCCCACAGACTAGTGCGATGCGATACACGCTTTCAAGTGGATTTTAATAGATCTTAATAGAAGGAATGCCGTCGAGCTGCTGCTGGTGACTGGAAAGTTCACCATAAAATTACAGATGGAGTCAATTTTATGATCCTCTTTCACAGTAGTCAGCGGGAAATGGGAGCTTTGCTTTCATGGTCATACGCTGAGCAACAGTTTTTTCTGTGAGGAAAGATGTCGAGCTCCCCTGTACAGACTGCTTCTGAAATGTTTGTCCTCCTTAGACATTTGTTACCCTTTACGCTACAATAACAGAGGCTTGAAGAGTGCAGAGTTTCAGCTGTGTGGCCTTTGGGGAACACTTGAATCCACCTTTTGTCTTGTTTTCCGCGATCATGACGTTCTTAATAAGAAAAGCGATCACTGGGCAAGAAGTCATGATGAGACATTATTGGTTTTATGAACTATGTATACAACATTTAAAAGTGGAAAGCTCAGAATGGATTCCATATGAATGTGAGCTTGAGATAAAAACACGTTTTGCAAAAAAAAAAAATCTGTGGATGTTGAGAGAGCAGCAGTAATCCCTTTGACTCTCTCCCACACCTGACAGGCTGTCAGCCTTTTCCATGATATCACTGCTGGCTTTGAGATGCAGAGAGTTTCCTTTGTTTTGCAGTGCTCTGCTCCTCCAGAGCGAGAAGGGAGGAAGATGAGAGGAGGTTTGGTGAGGGGAGGGGGAAGAGCAGGCAGGCATCTTTCAAATAACACAATATCCCCCTCGCTTTTATCAAACACGTGCTGGAGTCCCACGTCAACACACCGGCCCAAACATGTCCTCCAATATCTCATCAGTCTCACTCTCGCTGGTTATCTCTAGTTTGTCTCAGATTGGTCTTTTCATCAGACACCAGGTTTCACTAAACATACTGTGAGAGCGAGGGGACCGCTGCTGTTTGAGTATCAAATAAGTTGGTGAATGGAAATAAAAGGGATTTTAACTGGCAGTCAAAAATGCTCCCCAGATGAACATCCTCGCGAAACTGCAGCAATGTGCGGGACAGATGTCTGTCTGTGGCACAGGAGGTAGCATTACAGCACTGAAATCATCTCTTTAAACACTCCTATCCTCTCCCCTGGAGAAAAAATAGCAACAAGTCTTTAAAAGGCCAAGACGCAGTGCTGTAGGTCTCAGGCTTATACTTAAAGAGGAATAATCACAGGTTGTATAGTTTGCACGGAGAAGGGGAGAGGTTGGCCGTAAACCTCGACCTGATCTCACACTAATGAGCTTTTGTATAACCGCGCCGAGCACCCGTCGTTCCTTCTCTGCTGACTTTATTTGTTTTCAGTCGTAAACTGTGGAGCCCAAGATGTGCCAGATCTGTCCAAGTTCCTGTCTTCAGCTGGCTGCTTCTCTGTACTCGCTGCCATAACGGTAGCCAAGAAGTACCTCTGTGCGAGGCACTGGCACTGGCACACACACACACACACACACACACACACACACACACACACACACACACACACACACACACACACGTGGGATGGATTGGGTGGCTCAATAGATAGTTACTTTCAGGACTTTTGACATAATTACAGTACATCTTGAACTACCACGCTGTAATAATGTTAATGGGACTGTAGGTTGTAAAAAAAAAAACACAACATAAACATCCAAAATGAATAAGAATGATGATATTTTTTGACTTATAATTTCAAAATCAGGCTTATTGCTCATGAACTCAAGCAGCATATTTCATTATTTTACCTCTTAAATCCCTCTCAGCCCGTGTCTTAGTCACAGCAACCACAAACGTGATTATTACCAACTCGTGTTTGACTTCACACAGAACACCACAGGAAGTTTAGAAAGCGGAGATACGTGTAATTCCTAATTGATGGCCTATGTGGGGGATATCGTCAGCTGTTAATCTTTCATACATTGCGCCTCCTTCAGTCTGCGCTCCAAACACATGGTGTATTAATTAAGAAACAATGGCCTCTTTCTTAGAGAGACAGAGACGGAGAGAGAGACGGGGGGGGGGGGGGAGGAGAGACGGAGGGAGAGAAGAGAAGAGAAAAGGAGCTTGAGTAATAAAGCATATCCCTTTATCCATATTGTAATACATTTAACACAGTTTTTCGTGACGAAGGAAGTGCCTGAACGTAAGGCGACTGATACGATGTATAAACTGGTGACAAATGAGAAGAAAAGGGAAAATAAGCAAACGTCTGTGGAGCTGATATTCTTTCCTCTACTGTTAATCATCTCACGGCCCCTTAAAATGATCTTGTGACCCCTCGTGGGGGTCCTGCCCCCCATGTTGGGAACCACTGCTATAAGCCAATCACCGCAGGTTTTTCTCGTCCCACTGTTTAACACTAACACTAACAAGGTCATTTAATAATCTTCATATCTGATCGTTGTGACTCTCACTATGTTTCTTGCTTGTGTTTCCCTCAACCTCTCTCTCTGCTGTGCCTTTCTTCTTTGCTACCCTTTCTCTCCCTTGTTTTTTATTTGGATCGCTATTATGCCCTGACAAAAACACCCCACCGTAAAGTTGGCCAGAGTACCGTTCGGGTATCAGAATGTAGACATAGAGGCCCAGTAGTATATCCAGGAAGTTAATTTTGGAGGACTTCCATGAGGCATTCTGGAAAAATCCGCTTCCAGCCAAATCAAATTAAAACCTCCAGAGTTGTGAGCGTTTGCAGCTGAATGAGATTCACCCCATCCAACCTGTCCCATGGTGTCTATTTACTGTCTATTATCTGCTCATCCCAAAACACACAGCAGATCCAGAGGACCTTCACACACCATAAACACCACGCTTTGGACCAGCGGGTGTAGTTCTATGTTTCCGACACTAGGGGTCTCTCTATGGACTCGCTGAATCAAAGCCAAATTGCTTAGCAAACAAACCTGACAATTAGAAAACCCCTTGGTTCCAAATTAAGCTCCCCTCGTCAAGCAGGGGGAGGACAAGTAAGTGATCGTGTGCCCAGTGACTCCGCCAGTGTAGCCTGGAAGTGGGCAGTAAGTTTATTGACTCTTAGAGCTCCCAGAGGAGAGAGTTCTGGCCTGAAATCTCTCTCTTTCTCAGCCTCTCTCACACTTTCAATTTCTCTTTGCTTTGCTGGCATGAAATCTGGATCATGTTGCCAAAGCATATAGTAAAGAAATATAGTGGGCGAAGAAAAAAAAAGAAATTGTGATTTCAGTACCATATCTCCATCAATTCAAATCCACGTGTGCACAACAGTTAGTCAGCAAGTATTTTAGGTTCTTACATTTTATTTTAGGATTTGTTTTTACACACATTCCTCCAGTGATGGAAGGTAATTAAACTACTGTACTTAAGCACAATTATCCATTTTGTGTTCCTTTATACTCCACTACAGAGGGAAATATTGTACGATTACTTTACAGATTCATATTTATAATCAGATTAGATTTACACATATAATGTGCTGTACAATCAACTACAGGGATTTTTTATTCAATCATTCATGAAGAAGTTAAATTATATTGAATGTATATTTTTTCAGGGGTCACGAAAGTACTTAGGATACAAAATAATATAATATTTTGAAACATAACCCAACAGGACACAGTACCAAGCAAAGTATGAGAGCTAGATACTGCTGTGGACGGGGACACCTAAAAAAATATATATATTTCAGTTTTAAGTGTACGCTATATTCAGAATATTTTCACCACTTTACCTTGCCATCCCAGAGCAGTTTCCAGTGGAGAACAGAAGCAGTTATAAATGCTCTCGCCAACGGATTCTGATGGCTTTGATCAGAGCATAGACCAGGGGTGTCAAACATGCGGCCCGTGGGCCAAAACCAGCCCACCAGAGGGTCCAATCCGGCCCGCGGGATGACTTTGCAAAGTGTAAAAACGAGTTGTTTTGATCATAAAGTAAAATACTGTTCCAGATACCTGTGACGAAATGTTTTGTGCCTTTGTAGACACACTGTGATCTGTACGTTCTTTAGGTGGGCCTTTCTTTAAGGCGGCTAAAATATGTTTTGCTGCTGCTCTGCTTCCGTGCTGGTACTCTGACCGCAATCTACTGTAGGTAAGAAACGCCTAAATAAATACCTCATACAACCAAAACATCCAAACTATTCCTTTAAGTAACAAATAAATACTCACTACACTCCTTACAGTAAAAAGTGGCAGTGTTATAGCCTCAACAACTCTACAATGGGTCAAGCCAAAACATAAAAATAACTTTACGAGTCAAGTCATTGCCCCAAGATTTACAGTGGAGTTTGCTTTCAGAGATTAGTTGCGCTTGTGACTCTTCATCACTTATCAGATTTGTAATTATCAGAACTTCCGTGCCATCTGAAGTGCTGAATGGTGCAATAAAAGCCAGTCAGTTGTTTTGTATTCTTTATTGAGTGTGATCAGGCTTCCGCCAAACGTCTGGAGCCAAACCTAAGCCCAGACAGTTATTAAGTGTGTGTAGCACATATCTGGAGCTTGTCTGACAAAACCACCTAGTATTGGGAAATGTGGGTAACAGTGGTTTCTGTAAAATAGCTGCAGCTATAAGGCATTGATGTGACATCATGTCTTCAATTACACTGAGACGATGGTGTACTGAAGGGGCCACTTGTCACATTTGTCAGAGTTAGAGCTTTCGATGAAAGCCTGGAATTTCTTTTCCCCTAAAAAAGCGATCAAATAAATGGTTTCTGCACGATGAAATAAGTCAAACACTACATATCAAAGCAGAAGATTCCTTCACACATTTATCACTTGTGTGTTTTATTCTTATCCTTTTTTTTTTTTTTTTTTTTTACTCATTCCTCTCAATCTTTAAGAAAACCTTCAATCTCACATCTTATTTTAGGCTTCTCTCCTCGCTGAACTATAGCAGCTTTTCTTAGAGACTGAACAATGCGCCCACATTTCTCACCCACTTACACCTAAACAGGAACTTTCAAAGTATAGCCTTTAGCTTTGCATGTATGTGTGTGTGTGTGTGTGTGTGTGTGTGTGTGTGTGTGTGTGTGTTGTGTGCGTACGTCTCCATCCATGAGTGTAATCGTGCATGGGTGCGAGTTTGCTTCACAGTTTATGCATATATGTGATTTTCTATGTTATATTTGTTCCAAGGTATCAATTTGGTGAGCAGGGCTTGACTTGGTGGCCAGTAATAAACTTCTATTCCAGTGCTGCCTGTGCAGTGGCCTTCACCGCAGGCAACTATGTGGCTGGCCGCCTGTGCCACCGCAAGGAGAGCCATACATGTGAGACTATTATGAGTCAGAGCCACTGCTCGTTTACTACAGATCACAGTGCTGCATCGAGCCGTCAGGCTTCAAAGTAGCGTTGAGTTTCAAGAGGAATTATTTGGGGAGTTTTAAAGTTAATTTGGACAAAGCAACAGTGTGGTGTCTTTTGGCTTTGACATGTTATCTTAAAGTGGCCTGCAAATGGAAACACTCACATTAATTTAACATAGTAACTTTGGTAATGAATTGTAAGCCTGAACTATTTAAAAGGTTTAAGCCACTGAAACCTTTGATTAAAGTACAGACGTTACACTTTGGCTTCATTTGGCAGTTGACTTGAAGAAATGCTGTAATAATGAGATGATTCTGTGATTATGATATCAGCACATTATGAAAAATGAACAATTCGGATTTACCCACTACATATTTTAACCAATAACTCTCACTAAAATATCTACATCTTAAAGGATAATGCTTGCGATATTCTTTATTGTCAACACATCACACGAAGAGACCAAAACCAGAGCTTGGTGCAGCATATTCCTCTGTGCCACAGAGCTCCATTGTTGTCCAAAAACTATTAAACACACATCAATGATCCACAATGTTGCACCGGGTGACATTTCCATTCATTATGATGCACATGGGCACTGGAGTGTATTTGAGTCCAAGCCCACAAACACCATCCTGCTACTGTAAATAGTCAGTGGAGCATCAAACGTGTATTGATCCTCCGATGCAAATAGTCCCCAACCAAATGCACAATTTCCTCAGCTTTTGATCAGCTCAGGGAATTACTGAAGATGAAATTATATATTTGTAACCTGTTTTAAAGACTCAGTAGCCACAAGTGGGCTCGGGGGGTTTCATAGGATTTGATGACAATAACACATATATGAAATAACTCCCGTCTCATTCTTTAAATAACCCCTAAAGGTTCTGCATTTATGTATCTGCTTTGTTGATTAAGTGCAGTGCTGTTGCTCTGTTTCCTACAGTATAAGTCCCTCACTCTGCATGCTCTTCATCAAACTATATGTCCATAACGTACAAAGCCATGAAATGATTGTTTCCCAAATCTGGGTCATCGATCAAAATTCCTTTATCAGGACAGTCATAACTTTCGTCTCCATGGATTAATTCCCAGAATTTTTCTATAGACCTTAATAGCTGACAGGAAAAAAATAAATATAAAGGAAAAAATGCTACCTGATTCATGGTGGAAGCAAAACTGTCTTTGGAAACAATGACACTCCTATTGGGAGGAATGATTCCACATGCGGGAATGTGTTCTCACTCTGTTTAAATGATTCCAGACATGTTGCTCTCCATATCGGCTTTAGGCGGGTGCACGGGCAGCAATCATGCACGAGTATAAGCAGAAAAATGCACACTTGCATACACACTCCCATAACCTCTCCACCTATATATACACAATCACACACTTAGCACTTGAATATCTTAACATCGGGGGCTCCGCTGATCTGCGGCACCCATGAGGTTTTGCTGCAGCATCACTTGTCGGTGACTTGTTATGGCATTATGCATCTGAAACCAAACAAGAGCCATAACTGCAAACGTAAACCCAGCTGCTCTGCCACCTCTGTCTTTGAGTCTTACCCATAGAAGTGTAAGGACTTCCACTGGAAAAGGCAATAGATCAACGTCACTCAAAAATGTTCATAATGGTCTTTTATGTTATTACAGGTCCACCCAGCAGCTTCCTTTCCTTACAGCCAGGATTTGGCATTCTTTGACAGCCAGATGTTGGACCTAGAAAAAAGACTTGGTGGTGCCAACCTCTCTTATTAAGAGGATTTAAGGAGTTACACTAGCTGAGATGGGTTGAATTGAAGTTATGAATGCATCTCTTTGAAGCAGCTAAAATGACAGCAGTTTCCCATAGCCCTACATAGCATTTTCATAGGCCTACCTGCCCAGCACCAAACAACACACAGCAGAGGTCAGTAACTAGTAGCTGGTGATCAAAGTAGGGCATTAAACAGCTAAAGAGTCAAATACTTTATTCCCTCAGGAGCTGGGTTAGACCATAGTCTGTATAAAATAGGTTTAGACAGAGGTTTTCAAACTGTGAGGTGCGCTTCCCCTGGGGGGCGCGGGAGAGTTGAAGCAGCGACACGAAGAAGAAAGACATAAAAATACTGCGTGAGGTGAAAAGGACAGGTGAATGGCGTCTTACACAATGGCAAGTTATCTAACTGTTAGGTTACTGTCCTTTTAGTTTCGCCCGCTGATGTGGCTGGTGCATCGTGAGCAGTTGGAGTAGCAGCAGTGGATGTGACACACAGCTCATGGAGGTAATTAAGGTACCACTCGCGTTTGGCGCAGTTTACGTCAAAAACGTAAAACCTTCTCAGAGTCATAACCCAGTCAAATGGGAACACAAAGACATAGCACACATATTTTTAGATATGACTTGCACTGTACGAGGGCACCACTATCTCCGCTCTAAAAAAAAGACACTCCTTATAACTGCAGAACTTGCCTGAGAATCCCCACGTTTTAAAGTTTTCTTCAATATCGAAGTAATCCAGTGATAGTTGTATTTCCATCCAATGGTACATTGCCAACAGGAACCGATAATAACTAATTCTGCAAAAACAGTGAATTGGTCAAAATATAAACAACTACAGGCCAAAAATCGGGGCTCAAGTTGTAACCCACCACTGACACACAAGATTACTTCCTGTTTACATCCTCCAAAGACCCCAAATTATGGGAACTGTAGTTCAAAAACTTGCAGCCTGATTATTACCCAAATCAATCAAGGAAGAATAATAATAACAGGAGCTACAAATCGGTATTCATTTAGAATATTTAAAGAGCTAAAAGGAGAGAGAATCTTGGACTGACAATGAATTCTCATGTTGGCCTGTGTCTTGGGTGTAACAATAGGCAATGGTTTGCTAACTAGTAAGCCATATCAGCTTTTAAATTGATAATATGTCTGTGTTTTTTCCACTGCTTGATGTTTTAATTAAGTTAATAGATTATCATTGTTGTTGAATACATTTTGACCTTTTTACTGCCATCTTCATGATTAAGTCACAGTGTTGGATGGAGGCAAAAATAAGGACAGACTGGAGGCAAACCCAAACCACCTTGGGGTAGTAGGCTAACGTTACACATGGGAAATGTCATCTTGCTGTGTTGGAAACTGTTGGAAGTGTCCTCTCCCTACACTTACCATAGGTTCAATAGTTATAGACATCTAAACATTTGTATGCCCTCCCTTTCTCTTTACTATCCACACTTTTTTCTCTCAGATGTGTAAATGTCTGCCCATTCACGGCAGAAAAAACTTTCAATATATTATTGGAAAACTCATGTTTCCTCAACCCCCCCACCACACTCTTTCACTCCAGTCTTGTGTTTAAGAATAATGGATTTTGATTGGCTTGTCGCAGAAACTTGTGGAGGGACCCATTGGCACCGGGGCTTACAGGCACCATGGAAACAACGCTCCATCCAGCTGGTGGTTACTTTAACGCTAACCACGATGTTGGAAAGCACCCAATCCATACACTGTGGGAGGTGATGAACATGGAAAAATAGTGAGCTACTGCTGCTACTGCTTTTACCTTTTCCACTGTAACTGTCAGTTTAAATACTAGTAACAATCAAGATGGAGGGACTATATACAACATTTCCTAGGTACAGGGATGACTCAGTTCAATGTAGGCTATCTACTCATCGACAAAATATTATGGTACTTTACTCAAGCAGAGCATTGATACAATGAAAGATGGAGTCAGGGCCTCATTGCAAGTGGAACAAAATGGCCCATTCATATTCTCAGGGATATGAGTGCAGTACTCCTATAATCTACTTCATCTGTTTTTCCATATCTCCAGCCATAGTTGTGTCTTTGGTCTTCCATAGGAGCACACACAAGCATAATCAAGGAATCACGCCATGTGGTTTGTATTTTAGCCACTTTTTTCTTTGAGCTATGGGGACATTGACTTTTGGCCGCAAATGTCTTTCAGTGCAACAAATCATAATCATTTGAGTTGATTGTACATCATTTTATAGTTTCCACTAGTATGTTCCTTTTGCCTTTTATTAGCCATATCCATTGAATACACATTACATTCAAATTAGCAAAGATTAAATCAACACTAATCAACTGATTACAGCAACAGTAAGATTAAGAGCTTCGAGCCAGGATTGTTAAAAGTGCCAGTATCATTTTAGCAATTTGATCCTTTTATCTGCAACATTTTCCTTCATAGTTAGAGTTGGACAGCCTTTCAAGATGTGACGAAGCAGAAAAACACGTATTCCAAGCGGTGTAAGTTGGAAGCACTTGTCGTGATTTGAATCCGTGAAACTTAAGAGGATTTATTTAGATGCCAGCTCCAATCTTTCACTCAGTTTTTTCTTTTCTATTTTATTCTTATTCAACTTCTTTTCAACATGTAGGTACTCTGAGGAGAGTGACCTGATATCAATACCACTTACAAACATAGAGGTAGTTGAATGACGTCCCCTGTGCCAAGGTAAAGGTGTCACTACGATGATGATTCTGCAGTATGTTAATTAAATGAACAAAACTAAGAGCCTCCATGCTAGCAGCTTTGTGAGGCTGCACAGTGGGACTACATGTGGATATCATTATTCTAACATGCTGACAATGACAATAATACTAATACACTTTATTTGTATAGCACCTTTCATACAAGAATTGCAGCCCAAAGTGCGTCACAGCAAAAACATAAGAATTAATACAAAGTACAGAATAAGAGCATTTACAGTACAATAATCACAGTGTTGATGTAAATGAGTGTGAAATAGAAAACCACATTCAATCTCATTCATGAGTACTTTTTAGTCATTTTGACCTGATAGTGGTGCTAGATGAAAACGTAATGGATCATCAAAGTTAATGCAATTAATTCTGAGCGGAACATGAATGCGTGTATCACATTTTGTGCCAATCACTCAATAATTTAGGAGTTATTTCAGACCAAAATGGTGAAACAACCAACTAACAGAGTCCGATTGCCAGGTCGGGTTGTCAGCCAGACCAGTAAATAAACTAGTTACAACATAGAGCTCCTTACTAATAATCTCTCAATTGCTTGCCATAGTTAGTTTCAGTCATAGTCCCGTTCCCACCTCTTGTCTTCATTTGTAGCATGTTACACCATGTGTTGATTTACAGTATCAAATCCTACAATTACTTAATAAAGACTCCACATTGTGCCAGTTCAGCTGATGCTTCAGACGCTGATGTATTAGTTGAAGCTGTGTTTGTACTCTTAGTTTCATAGTTTCTTGGTACTCCTGTTTATTCACATAATAAAAAATCATGCCTATTCGTTCATGAGAATAACAAGCCACAGCAGGTTTTCAGGCGGCTTTGAGAAGACACCTGGAGCTCACATTGTTACTAGCTTGTATGTGTTCAAACAACTTCAAGGACTCCGAAAAGCAAGCGGAAATTAGCAAAATAACCAAAATGCAGCTCAGCACACAGCTGGGTTCAGTAAATATGCCGACATGAATTTGTGTGAAATTGTTATCTTAAAAGGGTGATGGCTGGTTTGAAAAGGAGTCTCCTTTAGAGACTGCTTTTATGACTGGAAACCCTGCTTGCGTACCCACTCATTAAAATGTCAGAAGGAATATACCTGTTGCAATAAAAAGTTAGACGTTTGCTTAGTCACTAAACTGTGAGCGATGACTTTTAACTCCCGCATAAGCTCTCACATCCTGCCTGAGTATCATAAAAAACTGTGGAAACAATAACCCTCTGCCTAAATGTCAAAACTTTCCCAATAGCTGACATAACAGGGCAGGTTCTAATTTGATTTAAAAGTTTATTTTTAAGCTGCCATGTTGAGTTTCTGACCACTAGTCGAGCTATGGAGTAATGTTTTGATGAGTAAATCCCGGGTTTTATTTCTATCATGTGCGCACAAACCAGCACCATGTTTACATTTAGAGACTACATGAAACCCCCTTCTCTGAACTGTTTCATCGCACAGCTGGAAAAAGATATAAAATTTGTTTTGGCTGGCATCGACTGTCTCCTATTAGCTTCAGCTGAACTTCAGAAATGAGGACATCAGATTTGGTCCTCCATCTGTTTCATTGGATGCAGGATCCCTTATGGGTCAGTATGGCGTGCAGGGTTGGTTATAGAGACCGAGGGCCCATTTCCCAGTTTGTACGTCCTTGATTCCTTTTCTCGAGGAAGAGACTTGGGGTGGAGAGAGGATTCGAGGCAACGGGGCGATTAACAAAGCAGCACATTCTTTCTTCAGAGCGTCATTTTAAATCGATCAATCGCACATGACGGGAGACACAGCTGCATCAGCTGTCCATTGTTTTCGTTATATCGCTGTGTTTTATGATCTCTGTCAGATGAGCACAATAGTGTGTATGACAATTTGTACATTTACTTTTTAATTCATTTCACAATGTTGCATGATGTTAGCATAAGGTCCTCAAAACCAAAAGAATGAGCTCAGTGACACCAAAGAGAACTTTTATAGTTGTTGTTTATTCATAGAAATCCATATTGATGTACCTTTTTAATGACGCTGAATGTTGCTGTGCTGCATTCACATGTGGGGATTGAACATATTTTTTTGATTTACTGTTTACCACTTCAAACTGTGCCTAATTCCCACACCCTGTCGCTCCTTAAAGATTGATCTTCATTTGCACAGTGAGAATACTCTCAGTTCAAAAACAATTGCTATTGTACAAATGTCACAGTGAGACTGAATTCTCTGCATAAAAGTTTATGTGCATGACACGCAGATTTATGCTTGACCACAACAAACAAGACTAATGAGGAACATCCATGGCTCATAAAAAACAGCGACTGGTTCACAAGTTCAAGCATCTTCAGTAAATAAGCCGTGCGTCTTCACCTGCCAAGTTCTCTGCTCTGTTTTTGTTTTTTTTGCTCTTTTCTCTCATCTTTTTGCAACATATTTCCGGTCTCTTATTTGTTGTTCTAGATTAAAGATCTAAAGTCAGAGACTAAACTGGATTATTTGGAATCCTTAATCCCCCCCCCTCCCCCTCCCCAAGTATGGTAACAGGACATGACTAAGCGATTTTGCGATTTTGCGTTTTTGTTTCTGCCTAGCTGTGTTTGTAAGCCTCCACATTCAGCTTCTGCCAGACCCTCTCCACTATCAGTGTTTTACTGCTGACGGCTGGAGACAGGGCTCAGGGAAACTGTAGGCCCATGAAATACGAGATGCTTGGGGCATGTTTAGATTATCACAGACCCCTCCACTTAACTATCCATAACACTCAGTTAACTGCTGAAAGGAAAGGCATTCATCATACAGCCTTGACAAGAAACATGAAAATAGGATGGCCTCTCTTCATCTATGTCACTCCTCCGGTACACTTGGACGTTGCTGTGAAATCTGGTTTCTTCTTCTGCGACTATACACATCTACCTCTGTACCGCTTTCAAGAAATTGCTACTTTTATCACGCGATTGTGTTCTTGTCATATGTATGTCATTCTATAAGTTTAATAGTATATTTTCTAGGTGTTCATAACACTCAAATCTAGTGTCGTATCACTCAATCTGTCTTTATTTCTGATCATGCTGGCGGCTTAGCTCGAGGGATGGCGACGTCATTCAGTCCACCACTTTGTCTCAACAACTGTTGTATGGATAGCCAAGAATAAAACAGGTATTCATTCGTCCACTGTTGGACAAGTGCCACCATGAGGCTGACATTTGAGTTTTAGTAAAACATCTCAAGAACTATAAACTGCTATGAGATTTGCTACAGACATTCATGTCCCCCTCAGGTTGAATTGTAATAACTTTTCCTTGACTTTTCCTCTTGCGTCATCATTTCCAAATTTGAATCAACTCAAATACCTGCAAAAAAGAAAAAGGACATTGCTGTCAACCTCATCTGTAGCTTTTTGTTTAGTGCTATCAGCAACTAAGATGGTGATTATGGTTAACATACATGCTAACCATTAGCATGTTAGCATTGCAAGTGATCATGCTGATGTTAGCATATAGCTAGCCTAAGTACAGCTTATTAATACAATTGCCAGCATGGCTGTAAACTCTTTTTGTCCTGTTATTCCTTCTTGGTGTTGAAAAGACTCGTACCTTGAGCAGTAGTCTGCATATACTTCAGGGGATTTTTTTCTTTTTTCTTTATCAAAGATAGTGTACAGACTGTGTTGAAGACATCTGTATTGTGTATACTTCAACAGTAAGAGATGACTTTGGATTATAAAACAAGGTGGTGCATTTGAAAGTGAAAGCCTACCTTCCCACGTCCTAGCAAACCCCTACTAGGTGAGGCTGTCTGGGTACCACATGCACTTACAGTATAATAAGCATGCCCGGACAAACATACATTCCACTCGATGGTTATGCGGTCTGCAGTGTCTAGTATGCATCCCTCTCCACCCCCAAGCCACACGCTGCCTTCTCGCTTTATAATTCATAGTAACGAGGAGCCCTTGAGGTTACATTCACTTGTGATCTGGTGGAGAGCGTTTGAGATCAGAAGACTCGGTTGAAACTTTGTTCTTACTGCAGCTGTTTTGGTATATTGCTGAAGTGAGCCATCATTCAGTTAGTGACATGGGTTCAAAGGCCTTCCTGTCATTCAGGTGAAGTAACTTTGAGCACCTACTGTATTTTTTTTTTTTGTGCTCCAGGGTAGCTGACCGACATCTGGTGGAATCAAGTGAAACTCCTCAATAATGAGTTGTTCTAAGGAGTGTCGCGAGGACATGCTGCTGTACATTTAGTTTCCCGGACACTGTGTTGTGTTTCATAAGCGTCACCTATCACAACAAATGTACAGAACATGGAGAGAACATTTTATTCTTAAACTCCTCAACTCAAGCGACTGTAAATCTGCAGAGAGGTGTGTCAGTCTATGGTTTCTGGGAAGCAGCCAGAAGAATTTTATTCAGAAACTTGAAAGCACTCAGACTATAAGCTGCCTTCTAATAGAAAAACACAGCCACTGGGCAACATGTTCAAGACATTTCTGTTTTTATAGCTGCTCTGGGCTGAACCATGCAGGGAGTAGAGACTTATTATAGAATAATTATACAATATCATCTTGGCACACATCAGCAGTAAATGCATCAGTTGTAATCATACGGTTCCCAACTACAAAGAGTCAAGTCAAGTCTTCCTGAAAATTGTAGACTGTCCCAAGAGACAAGAATCTATAAGGAGCCGCTGGACGCCTGTCGGAACATTTGGTCGGCTGTCCGAGTCATGTTTGAAAGGAAAGCTGAAGGCTTTAGTTTCGGTTGTTCAGATTTCCTCTCTGCCAACGCAGGAGGGCTCTTCAAATTAAACCAAACATTTTGGGCCGCAGTCCGAGTAAGTAACATGAACAAGAACTTCTGACATTTTCTGCCAAACAAAACCCAACGACCAAAGCATCTGCCAGAAAACCAATAAGCACAGGCTGCGTTCAAGAACGTTTATTTTTTTGTTTTTTTTACTGCTGAGCAAGCACAAGGTCATCACATCAGGTCATACATAATGGATTCAAATAGTTCAGACAGTCCAAGATTACAAAATTAGACTCATTTCTATCCCACCTAACATTCTTAACAGTGACACCTCTCTGCTCAGATTTCCTTTTTGAATATGATTGAAGTGTGCATACCATTTAGTTGCTCATAGCAAGTGATTATCAAACCTGTTTTATACCAGCAGTCAATTTTCAAGCCATTGATTTTACCGCCTGTGTTTGACTTTAGTTTGACTTTTCTTCAGTTGGATGGTTTGCCATGAACTTCTGCACAGACATTCCCCACATGTTAGCATGCTAACGCACCAACCTACCATGGTGAACACGAACATTTTACCTGTGTGGCGTTACAATGCTGACATTAGCATTTAGCTCAAAGCACCACGTCGACCCTGTGCAGCCTGACAGAGCTGCTCGCATGGCTATATACCCTTTAGCCTAACAGTTGAGCAGTCAATTTTCAACTAATCGGTATCATTCCGTTTGTCTTGATCACATATTTTCCTTACCACCAGTGCTCAGAGAATTTCAGACAGAGCCATCGGCTATAAAAACACAGCTATTACACCAGTTTGCATCCCCATGTGGGAAGGTCAGTGTCAAGAGAACTCAGCAGCTGACACCAAAGTGACCATGAAGATGTCTCCTCTTGTCCAGTTGAGCTGCACAGTGGCAAACAGTAGAAAACATGTGTTTTTACAAAGTTACAACCAGATGTGAATGTGTTTTGAATATACAAACAAGCAACAAGTAAATAAATGTTTCAAAAATGCACGTCCCTAATTAATAAGACCACTAGTCCTACATAACCCCCGGAGTCTAAAACAACTAATCAAAGTCACACTATATTTTAAAAGGATGTCCAGACATCGAGCCATTAATCTGCATTTTGTATAATCCCTATTATTCATTGTCTAAACTATTTATCTGGCAACACCTGCACACTGCTGTACTATTTATTGTTACTTCACTGTACTAACTATATGCTAATATGGTTGCAATTTCTGCCTTGTGATAAAACATGTAAACACCGACTCATTTTCGGAAATGTGGTTTGTGTTTGTGTGACAATGGCTTTCATCTGCACACAAGGAAAACAAAATCAGGGGGGAGGACTCTATGGCTGCCACCTGTGCTTCCATTCTTTATTCCACCCATATTTAACCGTTAATTATGTTCAGACCTCAGAAGCCATGCTGTCCCAAAGAAAAAGAAAAAGAAACTAGGAAACTCCTAGAGTCTGGAAAACATCTAATTTTGGCCATTTAAACTTTTATATTAGCCATCGGCCCGTTCAGACGCTATTCTTCACATTCTTAGGCTTTCAGGAAACCTCTAAAAACAACCAGCTCCACCCCACCACTTAATTTGCAATTAGTGTGTTACATTTAGTTTAATACCTCTTCTGCTGTATATGCTCCATTCCTGCGTCTTATAATCTTAGTTCTTTTTTGGGAAAGTTAGGGCACTTTTCTTTTTCTTTTGATATTTCCCTCTGAATAATTATATAATATTGTAAAAGAAAACGTGTACACGAGTGCTTCTAGGATTGAGGATACTGCACTGTGTCCTGTAATTAGTTTGCAGTGGGATGTAGAGATGCTGCGCTTGATGCTGTTGCACCAGGGGTGGGGGGGGGCGGATCCCGAGACAACTTTCCCGACTGGTGATTTGACGAACGGAGGATTTTCCAGTGTCAGTATCTTCCAGTCTGTTCAGGTTCAGTGTTGCGGAGTTTGTCCAGCCTCCTGACGGTGCGCAACTCAGGGAACCGACTGGTTTGCACTTTTTTCATGAAATCCCTTCAACCATCAGTCTGAGATCTGGGCTTAAAGGGGGAGCGGATCTGAAGGGCCCGGTCTGGCTGTGAGAGAGACAGTGTTACTTCTCACACATGGCGCTCTAGTATAAACACACTTTTTGTGGATTGTGGAAGGGACCGAATTTTTTTTTTAATCCAAAATCGCCTGTTTTCTGTACAGCCGCGGGTGCTAATCATGGAGATGCATAGGTGGACCACCAGGTGGAAAACGAAAAGGTGTCTATGGGATTCAACGCTAATCGCTGTGGTCTCGTTAATTTTAACTCTACAAGCTGCCAGTGTCAGAGCAGGTAAGAAGCTGAACGTTACTCCACGTCACAGTCAATGTGCCAACTCCAGGGCATCCCGGACAGTATCAGCGTCCTATATGCTGGCGACCAGCCCGTAGGTGATAGTGGGTTTAGAAAAGCCAGCGATCGGCCATCAACTTTAATTTACTTGCCAATCGCAGGCTGGGAAAAAGCACCATAACTCAGTTTATAAAGCTTTTCAGATGCTCAGTAGACCTGCCCACCTTATCCAACAGAACAGATTATACTTGTTGGTGTTTTTATTTTATATTTACCTTATCAAGATGACTGAATTATGTTGTGTTTTTTTTTTTGTTGAGCCCATATCATATGACTGCACCTGCATCCAATTGTCCAGTAACTTTTACAGTTGTCACCACAGTGTTTTTGACTTAAAAACGTACCTTCAAATTGAACTAAATATGTTTATTAGTTTTAATGTGTTCAAAAATCACGTTGGTATTGTTTTCCTTTTAATATAAGGTTTTTATTCTTGGCACACACTGATGGAGATGCTGATCTCTCTGAGTAAAGTAAAGTAGGCCAAGTCTGCCATCCAGGTGTGGTCAGCAAGGAGAGGCTGGCAGGGTTCATTTCTTCTTCACACAAATACTCTCGTGGTCTGCATACAAGGTGTGCCTAACAATTACAAGTGGGCAATGGTGGTGCTTATTAGTGTGGGGGGGGGGGGGATATTGTAATTTAAATTCTTCTGTATATTTAGCTCCCCTTCACCACTTGGCAGCACTACTGGAAACCCTGAAAGTTTTAAACATAATGTTTACGCACAACTTTATTTTCAGCCCACATATAGTCGATTAAGTTTTCCCCCAAAATATCAGTAAAGTAAGAGTTTAAGAGGTAAATCCAATTCACAAAAAGTATATAATTATTATACATTTTGGTTTATTTTGTCTCATAAGGTGTCAGTTGCCTTTCTGTCAACGGAGTTTACTGTAACACAGTAAATATATAGGTTCTGTGTTAAATATATAGTTTATATAAGACATTGGGCACAACACTGGACTTGTGGGAGTGAAATTCATATTCTGGCCTGAAGGATCACCATCTTTCCACATTATCTGGGCTCCCACGAAGTCCAAGAAGGGGCGTTGATGGAAAAAAGAAAAAATCTGGAGTATTTTCTTTGCTTTAAAAACACATATGTTGGTCACATTAACTTATTTTATTTTTTCTTTCTATGTGAAGTCTGAGAGACATCCATACTGTACTGGGGCTTTAGCCCGGATACATTTGTGTGTGTGTGTGTGTCTATTTGTGTGCATGTTGCTTTTTAATATTTGTGGTTTTGACATCAGATCAGTAATTATGCAACCTTTCAATTAAATGGCTTCCTGTAACGTGGCCATAATACTGAAAGAAATTAATAAAAAAGTTAATATTTTAATATGCAATAGTCGTGTAATGTGTTGCATACTGTCCCACCCCATATTAAAAAAAATCATTCAGCAGAGGGCAAATTGCAGAGAGTGCCCCCAAAAAATGAAAGATTATAAAAGCAAATACCACAGTGGCATGGCTTGCCCATTGCCCATCTTCCTTCACTCCGACTGATACTTAAACTAACCATAATTGCATGATGTGCAAGCAAACATTTACAGGCTTTCCAATGTACTTTAATTGCTGCCTTTTGCTGCCAACTCTCAGTAGGAGCCAGTGACACAAAAAATCCTCGACAAGACATCCCAAGATGTCTCTGCACGACCGCAGAGACATTAAGTCAGAATGTCACATATTGAAAAGTTAATCACAAGTCTAAACTTAAACATCAAACTGTATGGCTCTGAGGAGCTATGAGATGAAAGGGGAAGGGGGGAGGGGGGGGGGGAGATTTCGACTATACAGCTAAGAAATGGTATTTAAATGTTTGAGGGTCTGCTGGTGAAATTGCTTTTAATGATTTTAACAGGTTTCTCCTGTCACTACATGCTTTACTGCCTAAAGGGAAATCACACTTCTTTGTCATGTCAGTAGCTTGTTAACATGGCAGATAGTATATCACAGTCGCGACAGCAGTCGGCAAGATGTGTCATTAAAAATCAGAGACTGACGATTACCCCTCAGACGAGACTGTAGCTAGTCTGAAGCTGCTTTGGTACCTTGAGCACGAGAGAACTGTCTTCTCTCTCTTGTGGGTTTCATCCGTATCATTAGAATATGGTTTATTCCTATTTAAGTGTGGATGTGTTGAGGGTATAGAATTATGCCTCCTCCAAGACTCAACAGCGTTTAAAAAGCTACGCTTATTCATTTGGGGTCTTTAATGGTTTGGGGATATCGCCTATTTTTCAGGGCTTCTGTGAAGCGATGATTGTGGAAGGAGAGGGGCTGAAGAGTTGTGTGTGTGTGTGTGTGTGTGTGTGTGTGTGTGAGGGTGGGGGGGGGGGGGCAATTCAGCACATCTGGAATATATGAGTCCTTGAGGTATGCAGTAATGCAGAAAGGCATTCTGAAACTCACAAAGAGACCTTTAGTCCAAGCTTTTCTTTCTTTCTTTTTTTCAAGAACCAGTAGCTCTGTACTTGGGACAATATTCAGAAGAGCCACATGACTATTTTCTTTTTTTTTTTACGAGGCATTCGGTGTGAGGTTTTAAACCTGGCATTGGGTATCCCACGTTTGTATTTTTATTCAGTTTGTGCTCAAATCAAAAGTCAGTGTGGTATACCCTGGAGGACAAAACAAACCCTGTGTCTGTTAAAAGGCTCTTTGTGCACTGTCTGTCCTAAAGCATGTGTTAGTCCATCTCTCTCTCAGTTGATCAAAGTTACTGAGGGACTGAATTGAATAGAAAAATGCTTATGCTCTTCAACAATTTACATTTATGAACCGTGGCATCTGGACCCATGTCGGCATACATGACTCCATTCCTTTCCATCACTTTAAAGGGAAGATCTGCATAGCTCCAAATGAGCTAAAACTCGAGACGCGAACCTCCGAGCATGTGCTTGAATCAAGCGAGTTTGATTCGCCACTCAAGCTGTTATTTTTCTGGTCACAGGAGAAGTAGCTACAGGGATAAGGCCTTCTCTCCGTTTAGTCTCATGTATGTTTTAGTTGGGGGGGGGGGGAGTATAGGGAGTGGTGCCAGCACCATAATGGGTTCAGCATGTGGACTTATAGCTCCACCCATCAGATCCCCTCCTGGTCACCAGAAGCGAACAGGAACTGCATAATCAGCACTTCCTGGCTTCACGTGCCACATGACTTACACAAATAGAAAAAGTAAACAGGGGTATATTTTTTTATAATTAAATGCCTTTTGGCTTTTACTATATTGATGATTGATGTTGAAATGTTTAGGCACTATAGGAACAGTATGGTAAAAGTACAGGGATTACATTTTACATGAAAAGAGAGAACAGATGGTTCTTCCATTCATAAGGGGATAAAAGGGTTATACCGCTCTATTCCTTTACATTATGTTCCTTTATTCTCACAACCATCTTTTTTGGTTCATCTTGAGACCACTTTCTTTTGTGTTTCATGCAGTTTTATGGAGTATTATTATCAGGCGGACGAGGAGATTTCCTGCAATGTGAATTTCAACAAAGACTTCTGCTTGATCCCTTTAAATGATTTTTCCCACAATGCTTGGAAGCCGCTATCAAACACATGCATCTCAGAATTTCTTTCAAGGAAGGGAGATTTCACATTAGGCCTGCCCTTCTTTAAAGTCCTTATCCTCCCTACGAGATTGTAAGCTGACCATTCAGACATTGTTTATCATTGCTGGGGCTTTTGAAGAGGACACATCCTGCCTCTGGACTCGCTGAAAAGAAACTTTAGTAATGTGACGTCTGCGCAGGTTTTTTGCTGCTGTGGTTTTTGCAACGATTTGGTTTGTAATGAGTTTGGTTTGGAATGGAAATGTAGCTGTTAGTCATTTCCTTCTCGTCAGTGGACCTCTGTTTTAAATATTCCCTTCTTAGTTGGTTAAAATAGTTTGTAGATCTACATTTTCATCAAGCCAAATCCGTATACTGCAGAACTTAAACTTGAAACATTAAAACAATGCCACAGTAAACACACAGATATCTAAGCTTATAAGATGGCAGTGTTGTTTAGACCGACTGTCAGAGTTCAGCCGTCTGGTCTGAACTGACTGACACTCACACAGGAGTGAGCAGTTGTTGCACGTTGCACCTTTTTCAAGTCTTTGTTTTTTATAGTCAGTATATTAAGCAAACAGCAGAGATGTTATCACATCATACTTGCTCATTTCACTAACTCAGAGGTTTTTGCTGCTACAGTTTACGGTGGCTACTGCTGGCTAATGTTAGCAAACTATAAATAGTTGCTTCTGTTTCTCTACAAGTATATTGTTGCACTAGATTTTCCGCTTTTGCCATTAGTCAAATCACCATCCATCCATCGTCTACCGCTTATCCGGGGTCGGGTCGCGGAGGCAGCAGCTCCAGTAAAGAACCCCAAACTTCCCTTCTCCGGGCCACATGGTCAAATCACCAACAAACAAAAAAACAATTAAAGGACGTGTATCACGATCAATATCAGATTATATAAAAAAAAACTCCCAAATATCTGTTTTAGTTGTCCGATAATAAACATCCACTGTTTTCATGGCGACACATAGCAATGTATGTGTGTATTTTATAATGAATGGGTTGCTTAAATTGACACTGCCAAGTACAGACAAGCAACAACCTACTGTACGAGCATAACTGTCACAGTCACAGAATAAAAAACCAGAATGAAAATGAGTTCAAACCTTGAATTCAACACCCTCCTCTTTGAAAGCAAACACAGCCTCAGGCAGACGTGTTAAATCATGGATGACGTCGTGCTGTACGTCAACAACGCTGGCATTAAAACATACCTTATTAGGCATTCTTAAATCCCCCATAAACAGACTGTAACCGATGAAATGCCTGGTGGAATTGGAGCGATAGGGGTTTAATTAAGGGAAAAACATTTACAGAAGAAAGGCACTGAGTGTAAATAGTTAGACAATTACTGGAGAGAGCGTATATGAGACGGTGTTTATGACCAAACTGCACAGTAGTCTTGACCCCTGAGCACCGGGTCCATTGATAGAAAAGAGTCTAGTAGTGCTAAGACGCTTGTAAAGCCGCCCCCCCCTCCCTCTGCGCTCTCCGTATTCAAAAGACCCAGTGATCAGCAGCAATGAGTTTTTATCATCCCATAGACGCTGTGGGGGTAACAGTGGAGGGGAGGAGGCAGACAATCATGTCTGCTGAATGGTTACCAACACTTTTACTGGTCCTCTGACAAGGCAGCGCATACACCAACAACTGGTCGAACTGACAGATTTGACCAACAAGCGACGGGTGTATTGGGTGTATATGTTGACTTACCATCACAATGCCAGCTCCTATTAGATGTTCTGTTAGCTGCTGAAATATGCTAACAGCGCACTGTAAACTTACATGTACACTAATAATGTGTTATAGTAGATTTAAAGTAAATTAAATGAGTTGAATTTATATTGTTGCAGCGTGTGTGCGTGTCAACTTAATGTTAATTTTCTGCGCACATGATGCCTGTGTTTCCAACAGTCTGAGAATTCACTTCGACATTTAAGAGTGCACTGTGAAACAACATCAATATATACAGCTGCACTTGAATGCAGCATCGAGCGGTAAAACGGTTTTCATATATACCTTCTGAAAGTGTACATACGGTACGTGCGTACAGAAATACAAGGAACAAAACCCCAACATTTTTTTTTTTTGTTCATGTGGGAACAGAGCTATTTGAGTGTCCCACCCAAATAGGGAACACTGACTCAGCACTTTAATAGCTTATTGCTACACAAGTGAAAATGAAATGAAATGTTTGCTGCCCAACTATTATTGGGTAATGTAATCAAATCCATTGTTCCGTCTCCTCAGCTGAACCAGTAGACGTACTGAAGGCTCTCGACTTCCAGAGCTCTCCTGAAGGAGTACGGAAAACAACAGGCTTCTGCACGGCCCGGAGAGGATCCAAACCCGACGTCGCTTACAGAGTGGGAAAAAAGGCTCAGATCAGTGCTCCAACCACACAGCTCTTCCCAGGTAAACTTACATCGGTTGCTCTGGACGGAAACAATATTTAGTTTAGATGTAAGTAAACTGCACACAGCATTCGCCATCTAGGAAGATATGAAAAGAGGTTAAATGTGTGAGTGCAGCTCAGGAGATAGTTTGCATTACATTGTATTGCTTCTGTCACTTCCTGGAAGTGGATAACTTTGAATATACACTTTTACCTGACGACCAAATGATATTTGAACAAAATGAATGACATTTAAGGATCTCAGAGATGAAGAATGTTACTATATTTTGTGATGTCATGTTTATTTCTTTGCATGAAACCTTCCAGACGCAGCTTTAACACGGCAACACTTACACACTCTCATTGTAAATACAGCTGTGCAACTTTTAAACGGGACTAAACGCCTGCAGCCGTGTTAGCGGATCTGTGAGGCTCTACTTATGCACAGCAGTGCTTTAAGCTAAACGCTAATGATAGCATGCTAACATGCTCACAAAGACAATGCTAATGTTAAGCAGGGTTAATGGTAACCATGTTCACCATCTTACTGCAATGAAACCCATCTCTACAAACACCTGTCTGATAAAATGCAGCGCAGACGTTCAGCAATTATTTTAAAATAAGATTTGTTGAACACATGTGGGTTTCAGTAGACTCCAAGAGCCAATAGGGATGAGCCTCACTCAGCACATAGTGTATGAAATGTCATGTCAACATATGATTCAAGTTAGAAGAGCAACACCAGATTTTAGTTGTTTGGATTTTTTTGGGGGAAAACCCACAATTTATTACTGCGATTCACTGAGAGGAACATTTCTTTTGATGTTTTGGGGACTGATCTTGTCAATAAAGAATCTCCCCTCAAATTTGATTGCTGGCAGACTCCAGTGTGCTGTGTTTGGCTAATGTAGGGAAATCTTGCAGGGATTTCATGCCGAGTGTGTATTGCCTGACTCAACGTCTGCCGCCCGGCTGTTTGTGTGAAATAAAACCATATTTATTTTATTTGTAAGAAGTCCACTCAGAGAGAAAAAAATGAAAAAAGCCATTCAACTGTGTAACCATTTGGTCTGCTACTTTCTTACACTCATCGCTACTCATAAAATAATCTGAAGATGTAACAATGAATCGTAGGGGACAAGGCTTCTGTCGTTACTGATGGTTGTAGCTTTGTCAATTTCCAATCCTGCCAGTTGCCTTTTTCCAGCTGAAATTTGAAACATGCTGCATTGAAGCATGCAATGCAATGGGTTATAATATAAAATAATAAAGTTCATATCCATTGGAGGCCTTTGAATGTTTTATTACTGGGGCAACGTGTAGAAAGAGCCTCCAATTGCTGTGTGTAGGATTTTACTAGTTGAATAAACTGTCCCAGTCTGTGCAGTATGTGCTGGTTTTTTCCAGTTTGGATTGATGTCAAAAAAAAAAAAAGTTCTAAATAGTGTGAGGTAGTCGGACTACACTTCTGTGATTTTTGGCGTAAACTGCCGGCACACCTTCCACTTTCAGTAACGGAAATTTGAAGACTATAATGAAGCTTGAGGGGTAAGGTTTCAGAATAATTGGACATTTATTTGATCAGGATTAGTTGTTTTGTCATTGAACCCGGCTATTATGGTTTTAAAAAATATGACATTTGTTTGAGTGTTTACTGCCCTTGTAAAATAATTGTGGCTACATCACCACTATTGAGTCCTTTCAGTGGATGCCAAGGTCTCTTTTAGCCTCCTTAATAAACACAGCTCCATGTCCACTTGTCTAGACATTGGGAGTGAAAGTTAGAGTGCTAATAAACTTGCCATTATTCAATTTAGTCATTACAAAACAATTGCCTTTGTGATGCCATCAGTAAAAGATCTATTAGTAAATGACAGCACATAAGGTAAATGGAGCCTGTATTCCCTTTTCTAGCTTCATAAACACTGTACTGTAAGAGAGTGGTATCAATCTTCTCATCTGATCTCGGCAGGAATGTGCTTCTTACCCTTCAATGTGGAACTTTTCCTTTTCAGTTAAAGAAGGAAGGTATGTAGGCTGTAAACCTTCTCTGCAACATCCACAGAAATGAAGTAAACACTCTTGACCCGACATCCCCACAAGAGCTATTTAATTAGATTTCATTTAAAATGCTGCGGTTACACTGAGATGTTCCCATATGTGTAATTGTATGAATCTGAAGCAGAGCGATGCCGTAAAAACTAAAAAGACAAAAAATGTGCAGTTGCCCAGATTTTGTAACCTTTTAGTATTTGTTGGTCTTCACTAACACTACTGACCTACATGCATGTTGATTGTTCAACCCTTCAGGAGGAGTTTTCCCCGAAGATTTCTCCATTCTGTTTACCATCAAGCCCAAGGCTGGCCTCCAGTCCTTCTTGCTGTCCGTGTACAACCAGCAAGGCATCCAGCAGCTCGGCGTGGAGGTGGGCCGTGCCCCCGTCTTCCTGTACGAGGACCAGCATGGCAAGCCTGCCCCGGAGGAGTACCCCCTGTTCCGCTCCATCAACCTGGCTGACGGCAAGTAAGTGACTGACTGCTTCTCGAGAGAGAGAGCTTGAACATGCCGGGTCAGATATGGGTGGTAGATTTCTATGTCCCCTGGATGTTTGCTTGTGTGTGTTCCATGTTGAATATAAAATATAAAGTCTTGTGTGACGCAAAGCAGCACATTTTGATGCCCATCTTGAGCACTTTATAGGTAATATTTTATGCTAAACAAAACCAATCTGTTAGACATATTTTCTCAAGCACTCATCAACATAGTTAACTCTCCTAGCCTTCTAAAGAGCTCTGAGGATTTATTATCATCTTATGTTTGTTCAGTCGTTAATACCATATGGAACGAGTCAGACAGTAATGGCACATAAATTGATGGCAGCAATTAGATGACAGGCTTTTCTTTTCCGGATTATTTACTGCCATTGTATACTGATATGCAGTAATGGGAAGGATCTTCATAAATTGCATAGCTGCCCAGTGACGCTGATGCAATCATCATTTTGCACAAATGCTAACAGAAATGATGCGTGGCTGTTCGTCTGCAATCGATTTATGTAGGGAAAAAACACTTTATTAACAGTTTTGCTATACGTGTAGCTTGCAGTAGTGTGCAGTTTATACATTTTCGCCCTTTCCAGATTTATACTAACAAAGCTGCCTCTGTAATTATGAACAAACCCAACTTAGCACAAAGTCTGGACGTAAAGGGAAACAGCTATCATGGCTCTGCAATGAACAACAGTCTCTTTAACAAGACTCCAAATTGTTAGTTGTTAATTAGTGAGTTTTTGAGGTCAGCTATTCTCAGCTGCTTCCAGTTTAAACATTAGGCTAAGCTAGGCTAATCAGCTGCAGTTGATATTTAGTAGCTGTCTGTAGCTTTATGTTTAGCGTACGTCTATAACAGTGGTATTACTCTTTTTGTTTAACTCTCGCACAAACACTTTCCCACAATGTCACTATTCCAGAAAGGATAGGAAGTGCCAGAGCATTCTGTTTGTATTTCTGACCTCCTGCTTTGCTCCCCTGCTGCTCAGATGGCATCGTGTAGCTATCAGCGTGGAGAAGAAGAGTGTCACCATTATTGTGGACTGTAAGAAGAAGTTGACCAGGCCCCTCGGCAGAAGCGACCAGGCCGTCATTAACACAGAAGGCATTACTGTCTTTGGCACCAGAATCCTGGATGACGAAGTCTTTGAGGTAAGGCGGCCATATTGAATCACTATTCACCTGATTAAGCTAGCTGCATTGTGGTGTGAATTGGTTTAAAGGAATGGTTTAACATTTTGCTTTTTATTTTGTCAAGCGTTAGATGAGATGATAGGTGCCACTCTCATTTTTGTGCTTTAAGTATTAAGCTAGAGCCAGGAGGCAATACGTTTGGGTTAGCATTAAAGACTGGTAGCAGGACTAGGCTACCACCAGCGCCCGGCCATGGCCTCCAAGACATTTCCTGTAAAACCACAACTTTAAACATTTTAAATATCTCTTTGTGTACAGATTAAACATTTAGATGCAACGTCACAATGAAAATGTGTTGGCAGGAATATGTTTTAACTTTGAAAAGAGAGTCAAGCCAGTCCAGTCTTTATGCTAACCCAAGCTAATCACCTTCTGGTTCCAGCTCCAAAGCTAATGCACAGATACGAGAGTGGTAACAGTCTTCTCATCTAAATGTTGGCAAGAAAGTGACGAAATGTGCTTCCCAAATATCTTCAGCTGTTCCTTAAATCCCCTCGTCTGTTCTTTTAGTGCGGAGGACTTCAGTACGATTAATTTCAATGACTACATCATTGTTATTGTTATCTTCAATAGTTTGTTCTTGTTTTTTCACAATTCACCTCTGACACTAAAATGTGTGGTTAAGAGTCTGCTTCAAGATGTCTCCATCATCTGTTTCACAAATATAATGCCGACATTCACCACTAGATTGAAGCGATTATGTTTTGAGGGAGATCGGAAAGCTTCACTAGATGCCAACGATTTCTCCGTTCTGGTTAAGCACGGCTGCTTGGATATAATTGAAACCATATTGTGAATCAATGGATCTCATTTACCATTGTGAAAATGGACAATTTTAGTGTCTAATACCTTTAACTCCAAACACTTTAAGGCCAGACATTTTATTTGTCTTTCATTAACTTGTGCGTGAAGTAAATGGTCAATGTTATTGGCTAGAACAACAATATCGGCTCGTGTACTTGGAAAGTATCTGTGGAAAGGCTCCTTACACAGTGTGTTGTGCTTTTCTTGACTTCTTGACTTGATTCAGTTGTATTTTAGATAGTGTGTAATTTGAGATATTTCATATTATTACCTCAATAAGTGTGACTTTCAGAGCTCAGAATAAGTGTATGGTTACTGAGGGTGGTGATTATGAAATGGAGGTCCTAGCTACCAGGTTCAGCACAGGTAGCGGAGTGGAAAATGTGAGCTCAATGCTAGCTTCGAAGACAATGGCCTCTCTTTGATGTATGCATGAGGAATGCCTGCTAAGTAGAACAGCCTGCAAAGTGTTTGCCTCCAGGTCAGAGATGACGTTCCACAGAGGAGCAACTTGAAAATGGGATCCCACCCTTCTTCAGTGATAGGTTTTTGGCAAGCAGATCACATTGCTAGAAATAGATGTTAAACATATTGACACGTCTGCCTAAGAAGGGTCAATACAATTTACAGATTTTTGTTGTTGTTGTAAAGTACAATAGGCACAACCATGAGTAAATTAGTTTTATAACTTTAACAACCGTAAGAGTGAAAGCCACAGAGATTAGAGTTGGGATTGTAATAAGGTAATTGAGTTGAGGGGGGAGGATAAAAGTAGCCTTGCACTTTCACCAAGCCTTTTCTATTTTAATGCAGATTTAAGACCAGCCATTAGGCTTTTAGTGAGTGCTCTTTGTTTTGAACATATATTACACTAAGTGGATGAGAATTACAGAGTAATTTGTTTTATTTACTTTTTAAAAACCTGGAGAAGAGAAAATGATTCCTTTTGTTCCACGGGTTGAGTTTTTTAAAGGTGCTTTTTATTAGTGTATCACACAATAGCAATGTTGTGGTGGCCCAGCTAGAAACGCAGCCATATCTTAAACTGTAATTATTTCCACTTCAAGTGCGATAACTCCAGATTTGTTGATTGTAAGCTGGCTACCTTTAGACACTAACTGACCACAAGGGTCTGGGTTATTTACTATATATTCCCGTAGATGAAAAGAAGTTTGTAAAGTAGATGTAAACCATGTGTTTGAGTCGAAGTTGTTGTTTATGGAATTATACTTTGGCATGCATTCTACAGCTGTTATAGGTATACTACAATCAGTAGACCTTGGAGGCTATGGGAAGTTTTAGAACACTGTGGCTGCAAAGTCTACTGTCGATACCCACAATGTGAAAATGTGAGCAATTAGTTCTTCCAAATTCTAAGAAATACAAGCCAAATTATGGTTTATTATGGAGCCAGGATATTTGTCTTTTTGCTAAAGTGGCATAGAGTGGACATGAGAGTGGTATCGATCGTTTCATCTATTTCTCAGCAAAAAAAAAGCAATGAACCTATTACCACAAATGTCAAAGTTATTTCTTTACAATTAAATGTAGCATTAATGTATTTCTAGTACCCAGAGGACGTGTTCCGATGATTGAGTGGATCTCTGACCTTCGTCAAAATGTTCAAAACTTTGATGCCAACATATCTTAAATATCCATAACATGCCCAAAGGATAAATCCTAATGTGTTTGAAGATCCTCTGACACGTTCTTATGGATACCACTGTAGCTTTAGGCAAAGATTCCTTAAAACATAACCTTACCTAACTCTGACCATCTCCAACCCTAATTAAAACATTCAAGTTATTCAAATCGTGACTGTTTAGCATACCGAGTCCCAAGCTTCCCAACTTTGGAGCCATTCTGCAGTTTAATTACTGAGCTTGGCTGTGAGCTTTCTCACTAAAACTGCTTTGGGCTGTGAGCACATGGCTACCTTACTGCAGTAGATTGCATAAGCAGGTGTCAAAGTTGGAAGCACCGGGGAGAGTGAAGGCTGGGGGAAAATATGATCAATGTGCGAGTGTGCTTAGTCTTGGCTCAGATTGCACAGCTGTTTAAAAGATATGCTCACCGACCAGGCCTCCAAATGACATTTTTCTCCTCCTCTTTCTTCTGCTTTTTCTCCGTTTTTAAATAAAAGCCTCACGATACTACAATCATCTCTCGTTTTTTTTTTTTAGGCAAATCCATTCGTCAGACTTTAAAGGAATCGGGTGGGATTCTTTGTTTGTGCCGTATGTCAGAGTGTGTGTGTTTACGTGTGTGTTGTTTTAGATGTGCATGCATGCATAACAAATGCGAGCATCTGTGAGGAGGCAAAGATAGTTTGTTTATGTGTCTGTCATTACTGCATAGTACATCGTTCCAAAACGCTGTCCCTCAAGCAGGACAGTCTTTGGAAGAGGAATCTAATAAGAGTCTGATGGGCTTTAAGCCTTAAAGTTAATCATTGTTGATGGCTGAATTGGCAGGAAGAGAAACGGTCTGACTGTTTCTCATCTGTCACTTTTCATCCTCCAGTACTCGTCACAAAATGTTTTGCTTTTGGGCTGCGTTATAGGAATATAGTAATTCATTGTGTGAGTGTTGCTGTTATTTGGAAGGTGTTCAGTCACTGATATTTCCAACATGTATTTATATTAATTAACTGAAGTATCTTTGTCAAAGCGTACCTGCAAATGACCTCCTTGTCCCTTTTTGTGCTGCACTCCCAACTGGTCCCAGCACAGCCAGGAAGTAATGCACCCAAGGTGTTTCTTAAAAAAAAAACCTTTGCCGATGGAAAAAGAGACTTGGAGAGAAAAGTGAAGAAAACTTAGGCAGACAGGCAAGCAGATGGTTCAAACAGTTCAACAGCTTTGTGAGCTACTGGCAGACGAAATGTTTTAATATTTGAAGGGTGCAAGACATTTGTATGCCTCCAGTGCTCGAAAAGAAACTGTATCCGTGTGCTGACCACGAAGGCTGCATCTGATAAAACATTGGGAGGAATCAGGAGTGTTATACATTTTTTCCTCTTCTCTGCTTCTTGGTTAAACGTGTGCTTGTACAGTTTTGAAATACCATCTGTCTATTTGTTCTTTCAAGATGTGCTCCCCTTCCCAGAGTTTGGAAAAACAGGCTTTTTAGATGATAAAATGAAGGAAATACAGAAGTAAATTATGGTTAGAAAAGATGCAAATATGCACAAAAGGAGAAACATCTGCAAAAGACTGTTGATTTGAACAGCTGTATTTTGCCTGGCCTCTGAGCTGGCCACACATGGCTCGTGATGCTTCAGTGTGACAGCTTGCAGTGACACCCATAAAGGTTTTGCTTGAACTACTTCGAGAGAAAATAGTTCCAGTGAAAAGTTTTTACAGAAAGGTCTGTGGATTATCCTGAGTTGGGGAATTATTTCTGGAAAAGCAAGATGTAAATATACACCTGTAATGTCACCTTCAATCTCAAATCCTTCGTTCATGTTGAGAGCCATTACAGATTCCCTTTGCACCCAGATACAATCCTGGTGGTGTAATGATGCTGTCTCTTAAATAGTAGAAAGTCTGTAAAGTAAACATTGAATTTGTTATCACAGCACCTTGTTTTTTTTCGCAGCTTCTGCCTGGATGCGTTTGTGTTTTACTGGGTCAGACTGCAGATGCTTTGGGCATATTTCCAAGCATGTACTCCAGGTGCATTAATATTCCCCAGCTGTTCCCTGCAGGCAAAGTGACCTGCTGCACCTGGCCACAGACAGCAAGCTCTCAACCACCTAATTACACACGTACATGTTGTTCTAAAGGCATTAGTGGGAACTATGTATCGTTTTCTCTGGAAAAATAGTCACGGTATCATTTCCCAGAGCCCAAGATGGATGTCTTTTAATCTATTGTTTTGTACAATCAACAATTCAAAACCCAAAAATATTCAATGTACAGTAATATAAAAGAGAACAAAAAATATCTTATCGTCTCATTTTGCCACGTCAAAGTGTAAGCAGTTGTATTCGCAGATTGTCCTGTCCTGTTCGCTTTAGCTACAAGCACAGATAGAGGATATTCAGGGGACTGCAGATTTGTCCCCAAGATTTAGGATTGCTGCATTTTTTAAGCCTCTCAGGCAGCACTTTGTTTGTACTGCTTTAAGATGTACATGGTTGAAAGAACGTGCGTTAAAACGACGGTTAAAGTAGGAGCATGTAGGCTTTTAGAACGCAATTTGGGAAAATGGTCTGCCTGTCAGGCCTAATCCAGGGCAAAATGTCTCCAGGTTTGGAGGTTGGTATCCCTCCAGATATGGACAATCAAGTATGGTCTCAATTTTGTGGGATCAAAAACAAACCATGTTTTAGTTTATGCCTTCATATTAGTCCAAGAAATGTAAGATGGGAAACCCCCCAGTGCCTGCTGTCACCGCTGATCCTACCCCAGCAGGAGCTCTCTGCATCTAATCAAAGTCGTGTCTTGATTTTATGTTCATGGATGAGGTAATGTGTGCTCACAATCAGATGTCAACTACTCACTAGCCACTCCTCTATCCCTCTGAGTGGCATTCAGAATCTCATATTTGACATCCTGTAAGGAATACAATGCCAAGGACGGATTTCATGGTCTGCTGAGGGCCTTTCAACACCGCCCACTATTAGGCAATTATACATCTGCCAGGCGTTTTCCTTAAGTGACTTCTGTTCCTAGTGGGTGTGGCCTGTGTGTCGGCAGGGATACTTTTCATAGCCAAGGTCACCTAGCCCAGGGAGGATCCAGCGGTGTCTGTTTGCTGTTTTGCATTTCTTAGCTTAACATCAGATGTGAAACATTTATGCTTGAGGAAAAAAAAAACAGTGGTGTGTTTATTTTCAACACAAAAACAACAACTCAGACTCTGATGGTTTGCCTTCGGCTGAAATGAAGACAGAGGGAGGGATTCCATGCTGATTCAAGTCTCTGTGTCTTTGATCAGTCGGTCTCATCATCTGTCCTTTTTTTTAAACGTCGAATGGTTGTTGTTACAGTGAATGTTAACATGTGTTGAGGGGTGTTGTATTTACACCCACGTGCACATGGTACGCAGACCCATTAATAGATCGATTGTAGTGTAGCCTAGAGACGGGTGATTTATCCCGTCGTGTCCGTGCCAGCTCTGAGCATAGCCAGGGCATTGCTTAGGATCATTCCTGAGATTCAGAGGAGGAACCTCAACAAATGCCAGAGAGATGTGCAAGACACTCCAGACAGTAACATCAACAAAAGTACCAAGATGCAGACAAAGGAGACACGGAGGGGGAATCTCTGACTGGCTTCATGAATGGGCCGAAGTGTGTGTGGTCTCTTGAGAAGACGGATCTTTATCACAGTTTTTTTCTTCTTCTTGTGGAATACATTCTTGCTATGTACCTTTTTTTTGTTTTCTCACTAAATATACATGAAGTAATGACATAGACTGGAGGAAGCAGACTAATACAATGCGTCTTCTGTTTTTAACAAGGAGATATATCATGCAGTGGCTGAATGACCTTCTGCTTGTCATTGTAGTTTAGGTTGTAGTCGGAGGTTCAGAAGGTACAGAGTGAACCTTTTCTTCACTGAGCGTAAGATCAATAAGCACAAATTCTCGTTCGCAGAAACGCCCTTCTCCACACTCACATTCACACCTGGAAGCTGCCCTGAGAAAACACTATTTAATCTGTTGGGCCACAGTTCGCCATTAAATGCCTTGCTCTAGGGAGGCGGGGGAACTGATTTATTCTGCAGACTGGGAATCAAACTGACGACCTTTTGGTCACACATGTTAGCTTGAGGCCACTGCTTCCCACTGTTATTTTAATGAGGGTAATGTCGATGCAGAGGAAGGGAAACAATTTAATTCAATTTACAGTACAACTCTGTTTGCTTTTAGAATTATTTGACGTTCTACTGTTACTCTACTGAAACAAGTGAGTCATTTTATTAATAGTGTCTTCCTAATAAGACCTGAGACACATTTTACTCCCAAGATCCTGTAAAATGGAGACATTCCACCACTAATACCTCACAGACACTGGGGGGATGGTAAGGGATCTCCACACAGGTTACATTGGGACGTATCTGAACAGGTAACAACCGTAGGTGAACTGAAGCTTCCTCAGCTCATGTGCATGAGTCCATGTGTAACATCATACTTGTGTATATTCTCCTGGTTGTTGAAATGTACAGGTCACGTTTGATTGAAGCACGGGGCGGGGGATATCTAATATGTTCCAGGGGTCTAAGCTTCTACAGATGTTGCCTCCTGTAATTTAATGCAATCTGCATGCATGGGCTTCCTCTTTAGGGGCCACCCTCACTGTGGCCTTCTTTCACCTTAGGTTATTTTCCCTATTTATTTGTCCTCTTTGTTACTTACTCCGGGTGGATTTAAAAAAAAAAAAAAGGTCAGCTGAGTTGCCCCTGCGGTTAATGGGTATAGATAACATTCTCCACATCAGTGGCATAGCAGGACCTGGTTTGGAAATTCCTTAGGAGACGATCATGGAAAAAGAGCCTTTAGGTGATGGAAGGGTCGGGAGAAGGGGGATCTTATTTCCTTTTTCCAAAAGCTCATGAAAAACAGACGGCGTCAGATAAGTACAGACCTTGGTTATTTATCTGCTGTGTAAGGGGACTGGCTGAGTGGGGGGGGGGGGGGGGGGGACTGTACAATAGTTTCTTTTTCTTTAAGCGTACAGTCTTCCCCAAAGTCGTGTGTAATTAATAGTCAAGAGACCACTTCCTCTGGCACTGTAAAAGATCTGCCTTGTTGTTTTACCACGTTCTATTGTCACCACATGGTGCAAAGCTGAGGCAATCAAGCGAGGAGGGTTAGGTGCACACTTCCATTTGGTTTCTATTGGTAATCACGACAGTTTAAGTGTTCTCCGGCGTTATTGCGGGTGTCAGGGCTCAGGAAAGTCACGTTCATTTTTTTGTTTTTCCCGCATACAATGTTCCCTGATTGGCAGTTGGAGCACTTCCAAGGCTTGGATGGGCATGTAGAAACCGTATACTACATTCAGAAGTGTAAATCCATTCACTTTTCAGGAATTCAGCAACTATAGTGCCTTTTTCTTGATCCCAATTGCAATGACGAATCATTCCGTATTGGCTGCTACAGCTATTATTTGTGCCTCTGGCTGGCTCCTCTTCAGCAGCAGCTTAGGCTCCTCCGTATTGTAGCATTTGTGGAGCCATTGGCCAAACCACACTGGAAACTAGCTTGAAATAAATAAAGTTGATGGCCATAACGTAAACGTATAGTCGTTTTATGTAAGGATGAAAGAAAACTGACATGGGAATTTACAGTGGGGGAAAAATACATTCCAATTTGTGCCTGTGAAATTTGTTGACAGGGCTTCTGGCTGACATGTTGCTTCTTCTTCTTCTTCTTCTCTTCCAGGGTGACATCCAGCAGCTGCTGATAGTGGCAGACCCCAGAGCAGCCCATGACTACTGTGAACACTACAGCCCCGACTGTGAAACTCCCAACCACCACGACACCCCCCAGGCTCAGCAAGCTGAGGACGAGGTCAGTATCTGGAGGAGGGAATGGGGGGCCAGGCTGGGCGAGATGGATTTAGGAGTAGAGAGTAGAGGGAGGACTAGCGGTCCGGAGGGAGGGAGGGGAGAAGGAAAAGAGAGTTGGGAGAGAGGAGGAGGAGGAGAGGGTGGGGAGGATGGAGTATCAAAGGAAGGAGGGAAACATATGAGTTTAGGATTTACTGAGGATGATAACAGCAATTTGGAAATAGGACTTTCAAACTTGGGTATTGTATCACGGCAGAAACATTTACAAAAACTTAATATAATGTTTTTGAGAACATGTGATTTTAATTTGACTTTAAAAAGACGGTTGGGATGGTTTAGGGGATGAGAAAAAGTACAAATGTGAGGTTTTCAGGCAGAGAGGGAAGAATTCAGGGTTTGACTGTACGGGATACACCGGTGAAACTCATCAAGTTTCCCTTCCCCTCCCCCCCCCCCCCAAACTTTGAATGTTTTTACTTAATCACTTCTGTAACATAAGCAATATTCAATGACTAATAATAACATTTGCTGTGGTTGAAGCCAGTGCAATCTGCAGTATGATCTTACAACATTTGACATTCCTCCAAGCAAAAGTACATTGACAGACTTGTAAGAGTTTCTACAGTCTCAACAACTCTTATATATGTTTTACTGGTGACAAAATGCTGACAAATCAAAATGCATTGACTTTTAGCTCATCTTCTGATATTCAAATGTTATTGCCACTGGCTCCGCTACATCACTTGTCGCCTTTTTAAGTCAAACCTCTTAATTGAAGTACAGACAGAGCTTTGTGTCAGGGTCTCTTCATCTTCATTTTTTTTTTCCCCAAACCTTTTTTGTCGGCTGACATTTTCCTTCAGTATTTCACTAAATAACTGATGAGCTCACACTGGAAACTTTTCCCTTTTCCCTGCCACGAAGTCTGAGCCCACTTTGGAGTGGCCCCGTGATTTATATCACTAACGAGTTCTGCAGGCTCTGCCCAGACTCCCAGGGAAATTTAAGCTTCTCCTTCCCCAGCTAGACTCCCAGTACCTGGAAAAGTAGACTTCAAGAAAAAAAAAAAAAAAAGGAAATCAGGAGCTGATTCTCTATTTGAAAAATATTGGCTGTACAGTGGGTACCGTGTCCTGGAAAATATTGCTTCATCATCGAGTTACTCTTCAGCTCCAAGACAAGGAGCTTGTCAATTCTAAATAGACAGCAGGGAGCAGTTTAGTTTCAAGAACATTGTAAAGCAGTTATAACAGGAATGTTTTTCCTACATTCCAACTCAGTATTTTTAAAGATTTGATTCCCTCCTGCGCAACTGAAAAACCAAACCTCGACAATTCTTCGTAGCTTACCTTTGACCTTAGCCTCTGTGAAGATGCTGCTTGACCTGAGGCACGCCGCCTTTGCTGTAGTCGGCCACATGTCTGCAACTGGGTTAAAAGAGGAAGAGGGATAGATGAGGAAGGGGGGGGGGGGCTTATTTTTATGAGCCCACTTCAGTATTTACGCCTTTCATCCAAGCCTGTGGTGAAGGCCTTCAGCTCAGCCAAGCACTTCAACACCATAAATCCTTCTTCCATTCTCCATCTTTCTCTATCTTTCCCCCTGAACCTCTCCTGCTTTCCTCTCAGTCAGTCTCGTTGGTCTGGCCAACTCTTGTGTGACCTCTCTCTCTCTCTCTCTGGGCCACTGAACGGAGGCCAGGCCAACTTTGCAGCAGGCCGTGGATCTTGTATTATTTTTATGAGCTCAGCAGTCGTCCGGGGACTAATATTTATCCCTACGCTGATAGAGCGACGCATATCAGGGGTCGCTCTGTTAACTTAATCTACCTCCATTTCTTTCTCTTTTTTTATTTTACACTTACTGGCTCCTTAGCGTCTGACTGAATAATACAGTAGTTTGTATTCAGAATACAGAATGTGTGAGTGTCCTTCAGAACAACCGCGTGGTCAATGTACAACATATACCATATCTAATGGTACTGTCCAGCGCAGTATAGTAGAACGTCAACATGATCTCAGTCCGAGTCTGCGGGGGAAGGGGAAGTCTCTGCTTTGGAAATCCCAAAAAAAGAAACACGTTTTAACACATGTTGTTTTCACAGAGACTGGATTAACAGTGGTTTTACCCCCCGCTACTGTACTATGTATATTCCCGCTCATTAACCACCATGCGATGAGTCACGACAGTGTTTGTTCTAAATGGCCCATTAATTGAAACCCAGAGGCATTTCTGGCAGATAAAGTCAAGCGGTAAAGGCAGATAAGTTTTCACTGGCGTCACATTAACCGTCAAACGTTCTGTTGGAAGCGAACAAGAAGAATAATTGCTGTTTTCTTGGTTACCGACATGAATGTTTCAATGGGGTCATATGAAGCACGGTCTAATAGGGATGTGATACTTCTTGTATTACATTTGAACATGTTGTGACAAAATGGTTTAAAGGTTTAATGTTTTAAGCTGATGACGAGCTCTTACACGCCGTGCGCAACATGTCTCTGAGACCTTGTGCCGCCTTGTTTACATGATTGCACTAACTCAGTGATTGCCCCGTGTTCCCCTCTTCCTTACAGTACACTAACTATGAATATGAAGACTTCTATGACTATAATAAAGGAGCGGCAACCACTGACCCTCCCCCAACAGAAGGAGCCCAGCCTGAGGTAACAGTTTACTAACACAGTTATCGTGGCTGTCATGCATAACATGCACAAGAATGTGATCTCTTGTTGTCGACACTTTTCAATCTTTAATGCTCTCTCTTAACCTACATTTCAAATATATCATTACTGTTATAGCACTTGTTTTGCTTCCCCAAATGTATAGAGGGTAATCACATCACCCTTATATACACAGATATGTAACGCTGTGTGCTGTTCTTGCCTGATTTCAGGCAAACGTGGGTGGAGACTACTACACGGGTGAGTATGACTACACCACAGTGGACGGGAGTCAGCCTGAAACCCCCACCGAGACCACCGGACAAGGCCAGGTAACTTGTTAAATATGCATTTTTATCAACCTCATTTGGTTTTACAACGTAGAATTATACATGTATAATTATATTATAATCCGATTATGTTGGAAAATTCTCTTTTATCGTCCATCCATCCAGTAACCCTCCAGATTCCTATTTATTTTAATTTAATTTAATTTAAATAAAAACCACCTGGGTATCACAAACAACAAAACATTTATTTTTATGATCGTCTTTGGAGGTTGAAACCCAACAAGGCCTCATGTTGCTCCTTGATGTCCATGAGAAACTGCCTCCATCAAGCGGAGTCTGGATAAAGACCCGAAGCAGGAAAACGTTGTCATTTAATGAACCGCGACCGATGGAAAATCAGCACACACAGGGCGCATCCCCTATGTTTCTGCCATATCCGTAATTTGGCAGATCCTGTCTTAATTCACATAAAACACAACATAATGAGGAACATTTGGGGGTTAAACTAAAACAAAAGGGTTGTACGCTCCGGCGGCCGAATGTCTGCCGATTGCATTGTGATGTACGTTGAGGTGGATAACGCAGCTTCGGCTC